>NW_026782627.1:600000-851990 GCF_031769215.1 Ylistrum balloti | reverse complement strand
TATCTTGTTTTATATTGTGAAGAAGGCTTTGATAGATATAACACGACTTTTGTGTAGAAGTGTTTGATACTAATAACACAACTTTGTATTTTGTGTAGAAGTGTTTGATAGAAATAACATGACCTCTTATTTTGTGTAGAAGTGTTTGATACTTATAACACAACATATTATATGATAAAAAAGGTGTTTGATAAGAGATAAGAAAAATAAAAAGATATCAAGTACATATATCTATTAAATTATCAATAATTACATCGACACATCTGATCCAACTTGATTCCTTCAGTAGTCTTAACAACCCTCCGAGAGTCTCAACAACCGTCCGAGAGTCTCAACAGCCCTCCGAGAGTCTCAACAACCCTCCGAGAGTCTCAACAGCCCTCCAGTAGTCTTAACAACCCTCCAGAAGTCTCAACAGCCCTTGGGTAGTCTCAACAACCCTCCGAGAGTCTCAACAGCCCTCCAGTAGTCTCAACAACCCTCCAGAAGTCTCAACAACCCTCCGAGAGTCTCAACAACCCTCGGAGAGTCTCAACAGCCCTCCAGTAGTCTCAACAACCCTTCGGTAGTCTCAACAACCCTCTAGTTGTCTCAAAAACCCTCCAGGAGTCTTTAACAACCCTCCAGGAGTCTCCACAACCCTCTTGGAGTCTCAACAACCCTCTGGTAGTTTCAATAACTCTCCAGTAGTCTTAACCCTTCAACACAACCCTCCGGAGTCTTAGTCCAGGAGTCTCAAAAACCCTTCACAACAACCCTCGAGTTTCAATAACTCTCCAACAACCCTCCAGGAGTCTCCACAACCCTCTTGGAGTCTCAACAACCCTCCGGTAGTTTCAATAACCCTCCAGTAGTCTTAACAACACTCATGGAGTCTCAATAAGCCTCTCCAAAACCCTCCAGTAGTCTCAACAACCCTCCATGAGTCAAAACAACCCTCCAGTAGTCTCAATAACCCTCTAGTAGTCTCAAAAAACCTCCGGGAGTCTCAACAATCCTGCAGTAGTCTAAATGACCCTCCGGTAGTATCAACAACCCTCCAGTAGTCTTAACAACCCTCCAGGAGTCTCAACAACCCTCCAGGTGTCTCAACAACCCTCCAGAAGTCTCAACAACCCTTTGGTAGTTTCAATAACCCTTCAGTAGTCTCAACAACCCTGCAGGTGTTTCAATAACCCACCGGTAGTCTCAACAACCCTCTAGTAGTCTCAAAAACCCTCCAAGAGTCTCAACAACCCTCATGGAGTCTCAACAACCCTCCAGTAGTTTCAATAACCCTCCAGTAGTCTTAACAACACTCCGGGAGTCTCAAAAACCCTTCAAGAGCCTCAACAACCCTCCAGGAGTCTTAACAACCCTCCAGGAGTCTCAAAAACCCTCTTGGAGTCACAACAACCCTCGGGTAGTTTCAATAACCCTCCAGTAGTCTTAACAACACTCCGGGAGTCTCAAAAACCCTTCAAGAGTCTTAACAACCCTCCAGGAGTCTCCACAACCCTCTTGGAGTCTCAACAACCCTCCGGTAGTTTCAATAACCCTCCAGTAGTCTTAACAACACTCATGGAGTCTCAATAAGCCTCTCCAAAACCCTCCAGTAGTCTCAACAACCCTCCATGAGTCTCAACAACCCTCCAGTAGTCTCAATAACCCTCTAGTAGTCTCAAAAAACCTCCGGGAGTCTCAACAATCCTGCAGTAGTCTAAATGACCCTCTGGTAGTATCAACAACCCTCCAGTAGTCTTAACAACCCTCCAGGAGTCTCAACAACCCTCCAGGTGTCTCAACAACCCTCCAGGAGTCTCAACAACCCTTCAGTAGTTTCAATAACCCTTCAGTAGTCTCAACAACCCTGCAGGTGTTTCAATAACCCACCGGTAGTCTCAACAACCCTCTAGTAGTCTCAAAAACCCTCCAGGAGTCTTAACAACCCTCCAGAAGTCTCAACAATCCTCATGGAGTCTCAACAACCCTCCAGTAGTTTCAATAACCCTCCAGTAGTCTTAACAACACTCCGGGAGTCTCAAAAACCCTTCAAGAGTCTCAACAACCCTCCAGGAGTCTTAACAACCCTCCACGAATCTCAACAACCCTCCGGTAGTTTCAATAACCCTCCAGTAGTCTCAACAACCCTGCAGGTGTCTCAACAACCCACCGGTAGTCTCAACAAACTCCAGTAGTCTCAATAACCTACCAGGAGTCTTAGCAATCTTCCAGGAGTCTCAACATCCCTCCAGGAATCTCAACAATCCTTTAGGAGCCTTACCAAACCTCCAGGAGTTTCAATAATCTTCCAGGAAGTTTACAAACCTTCCAGGAGTCTCAAAAATCTTTCAGGGGTCTCAACAACCCTCCGGTAGTCTCAACGAACCTTCATGAGTCTCAACAATCCTTTAGAAGACTTACCAACCATCCAGGATTCTCAACAGTCTTCCAGGAGTCTTACCAACCCTCCAACAGTCTCAACAGTCTTACAGGAGTCTTACCAACCCTCCAACAGTCTCAACAGTCTTCCAGGAGTCTTACCAACCCTCCAACAGTCTCAACAGTCTTCCAGGAGTCTTACCAACCCTCCAACAGTCTCAACAGTCTTCCAGGAGTCTTACCAACCCTGCAGGAGTCTCAACAATCTTCAAGGTGTCAACAACCCTCCAGTAGTCCTGCTATTATAGCTATTTCTTGAGAAGTATTGGATGGATCTTTCTCAAATTCCATATGTAAGTTACCCTTGACCCCTAGTGGCCCGTTTGATTTGGGATTGGTTAGAAAGAAAATCAAAATGGCTGACAGGCGGTCATCTTGGATTTTTTTCAATGAAGTTTGTTATCACTATTTCATGAAAACTACTGAATGGATCTCTCTCAAATTTCATACGAAAGTTCCCCTTTGTCTCCATTTGATATTAGGACTGACTAGAAAAACAAAATGGCCTACAGGTTTGTTATTGCCATTTCTAGAGAACAACCACATAGATCTTTCTTAAATTTCATGTGTATGTTTTCCTTGATCCCTAGTTGTGCCTGTTTGATCTTGGTACTGGTCAAAAAAACAAAATGGCTGACGAGCAGCCATCCTGGATTTTTAATTTTGAAGGTTGTTATGGCTATTTCTTGGAGGGAACTTCAATACATATCTTTCTTAAATTTCATGTATAGGTACCTCTTGGTCCCTATTTGTAGCTGTTTGAGTTTGTACTGATCAGAAAAACAAAATAGGACGGGTATGTTCCATTTGGTCTCTACTTTTGCCCGTCTGATTTTGGGATAGGTCAGAAGAAAGAAAATGACTTCCAGGCGACCATTTTGGATTTGGCAGGTAAAGATTATCATCACTATTTCTGCAAAGAAATATTTAAATTTCTTATCACTTAGAGCAAAAACAGAGAAAAGAAAAGAAGGGAAAAGATCCAACTCTCAATGAGCAAATAAAGATCAAACAATGGTGGGCGCCAAGATCTCTCTGGGATCACTTGTCATGCAATAGTATATACATGTATATGTAGTGAAGCCAGCATACATCTCTCAGTATCATGTAGGTAAAAACACAAATAAATCTCACAGATTGGGAAAATAAATAACTTGAATTTACCTCCACAATTTTCCCACAATTCTTAATTCTATACTTCCTTTGTCATGTCACAATCATACAATGCTGAATACATCATTTTATATCTTACAAATATTTGAGTCAGGAATGTTCTCAACGATTTTATTGCTGAAGTGTCCTGCAGCACAATCTACAGGTTGTAAACATAAACCTTCTCACAAACAAGGATCACAGATAATTCATATCAATATATGATTCATCTTGTTGACATACAGTCAAATGCTTGTACATATAATATCACAGAGTATAAAAGACTGGATGGATCAGCAAAGTATCACAGTTATTATTCTCAATAGATATAAACAAAATAAAGATATCTTGTATAATAACATGAGTCACAGAGTACATAAATTGTATTCAACCTAATAACAGGGATCAGAGAGAACATGTATTGTGTTCAACTTTATAGTAGACATTACAGAGTACATGTATTCAACCTGATAATAAGTATCAAAGAGGACAAATATTGTATTCAACCTTACAATCGAGGTCACAGAGTACAAATATTGTATTCAACCTAATAACAGGGGTCAGAGAGAACATGTATTCAACCTTATAACAGGGATTACAGAGTACAAATATTGTATTCAACCTAATAACAGGGGTCAAAGAGAACATATATTGTATTCAACCGTACAACAGAGATCACAGAGAACATGTATTGTGTTCGAAAAAATAATGATTTATGATAATCAGTTCAATGCTTCAACAATGTAAAAATTAGGAGACACTTTGAGTTAAATGGTCAGCTTAATGGTACAAGGTTTAGAGACAAAAACATGAGCAATTGTTAACTAGAGCAGGGCACTTGTTAGGTTGAGTACAGTCAATAAATTATTACAACACAGTCTTCAGTCTCTCACAGCCAGTGGTTATACAGGTATATCAAAACAATACTGACGCATCAATCCCCATGTCTGTATTTAGTGACTCATAACAAGGGTTCATCAATTGTCTAGTCACTGAATGTGTTTGCATCATTATTCACAACTATAAACACATATAAAGGTATTGTATTTTTGCACTGTCATCAAGCAGAGATACGTTTTATATCTGAGTCGTGAAATATTTGTATGCCCATTTCTCCACAATGTGTATGGTAAAACCCACATGTCCTTGAAAGTCATCCTAATCCCTTACTGTTTAACTCTCCCTTTCTTATGAAGAGGCTTTACAAGGTTACTTATACAATACATGACACATCAAATACTCTAATCACAGTCTGTCGTGCTCATACAGCCACATGATCCTTTACAACTAGATTATTTGACTTCCTTTTTTGGTAAAATCACAAAATCCATTTTCACACATGTAGCATGTCATATATAAAAATATAAATATTTTTTACATTTTATTAATACTTTGTCGCTAGTGGTGGTCATTCACCTACTATCTAGTCCATTGTGGTCTCTGATTTTACAACCAACAATAACATCTACCTAACTCCGTCACAACAAACACATGTATATGTCTATTGCTTCCATACTGGTTAACAGCTGCCAGTTGTGTTTATTATGTAAATGTCAATAACTATTGCAGGAGCAAACCTGTAAAAAAAAACTGTGTCTGTTGAAGCCACATAGAAACCATTTTGAACATGAAGCTATGATGGGCAAGCTATGAGTAGTCTTTATCAGGGATGATAACATTTCTCTTTGTATCTTACAACCAGCATCCTGTCGAATACGGCATATGGCAGACATTTCTGAATCCATTTCTGTCCTTTATAAGTGATATTTGTTTTGAAGTGGGATCTCCAAGATTCAGAACTATTTTGACATTTCAGGAAATACGACCTTCAGACTTTATGATCAAGGTAATTAGGTGCACAAAGCAGCTGCCAAAGAGTTTCTTTCAGATCTTCTTCAGTGACCTATTTTAGGTCATTGCCACATGAACAACCTTTTTAAGCATTTTTCTAAGAGCTTTACATTGATCTTCAAGTTTATAACAGCGTGAAACAGCATCCTTTTTTCTCTCCTCCATCAAGAAAAGTGTCTCCATCATGTCCGCATTCTCCTTATATAAGTCCACCACCAGCAAGTTTCTCTCGTTGCAGTCTGAATACTTAAAACACAAAACAAAACCAAAAAATGAGATGGCATGCTTTTCTTTTCAGAAGACTTGTATTCATAGATATCTTTCTCCTTGGTGAACAGACAATACATGATAAGGAAAAGGACTTAATTATATACCAAGTATAGAATCCAAGGAATCTCTGAAAGACTGTGGCTAACACAACTGTAGCTTGATACTTTATGATGGAAGAAGTTATAATGATCTATTCTGTTGTTCAATTACAGAGTAACATCTCAGAGAGAAAAAATGGAAATGAAATGAAGATAACTGATTGTGCCATTTCCTAAAAACAGGTATAACTACCAACCTTTGCTAAAGAAGAGGAAAAAGTTAAATGCCAGTAAAATTAAACTGAGATTTCTGGGTATATATAAAGTAGTATATTGTAAATGTCATTATGTTAAACAAGGAGTCAGTAGATAGAAAGCAGATCAAGTCTACTAATTCTTTCAGGGAAGTTATCTCAAAAATCAATGAAACCTTAGTCTTTGTTCCGATTACAAATTCCTACCCGTGATTGTGAATTTTGTTTGATATGCTTACATGAGATTTTATTTTTTCCAGTTGTTCGTCTAACATTTCTTGTGTTAGTCGGAGTTTTCGTCTCAGATTTACTTTCTCTTCCTCCAACGCTTCCATGATTTTCTTGAATTCCTCCTCTTTATCTGTGGAATTGTATTTGAAAGTGATTAAATCATTGTATTTCATAATTCACCATTAAATTTTTGATAAGTAAGAATTTTATTTTACTTGTAACATATTATCATAACATAACACATACAAGAAATCATAAGAAAACATTACAAAAAAATATTATCAGCATGTTGTTTGATGATCAGAGACTGTACTTAACTTTATTTGATGAGAAAGATTTTCTACCCTGAGATTAAACTCAGCACATATCTATATAAAACTGGCTTGACATCCATATCTTTGGACATGTACAAGCAGGAAATATGAATGTATTAACTTCCTCTATGTTTAACCTTGCCAATGACACAAATTGATATTTTTATATGAGAATAGTTCCCTGAAGTTCCAGTTCAGATTACACAGCACACTTTTTAAAAGTTATTTTAGAAAATACTGATTACATCAATTTAAATTGAAGTGTGTTATCTCAGAACAAGGAAATGTTAGCCACTTATTTATGTCCTGTTTATAGATACCGACTTGACTTCAAGTGACTTAACTCTTGTTCATGTGATCAGGAAGTATGTTTATATACAGCATAATAAGTAAAATTATATGTACACAACATTTCACAAAACTCAACAATTACATCAGAGAATAAAATTATAAGCTATGCATGTTATACAAAATATACTATGTTATATCTGATGTAGGTAACATCTATACCATGTTGTATCTGATGTAGACAAGGGAACGTCTATATCATGTTGTATCTGATGTAGACAAGGGAACGTCTATATCATGTTGTATCTGATGTAGACAAGGGAACGTCTATATCATGTTATATCTGATGTAGACAAGGGGACATCTATATACCATATTATATCTGATGTAGGTAACATCTATACCATGTTGTATCTGATGTAGACAAGGGAACGTCTATATCATGTTGTATCTGATGTAGACAAGGGAACGTCTATATCATGTTGTATCTGATGTAGACAAGGGAACGTCTATATCATGTTATATCTGATGTAGACAAGGGAACGTCTATATCATGTTGTATCTGATGTAGACAAGGGAACGTCTATATCATGTTGTATCTGATGTAGACAAGGGAACGTCTATATCATGTTGTATCTGATGTAGACAAGAGAACATCTATACGATGTTATATCTGATGTAGACAAGGGAACATCTATATCATGTTGTATCTGATGTAGACAAGGGGACATCTATATCATGTTATATCTGATGTAGACAAGGGGACATCTATATCATGTTATATCTGATGTAGACAAGGGGACATCTATATACCATATTATATCTGATGTAGACAAGGGGACATCTATATCATGTTATATCTGATGTAGACAAGGGGACATCTATATCATGTTATATCTGATGTAGACAAGGGAACATCTATATCATGTTGTATCTGATGTAGACAAGGGAACATCTAAATACCATGTAATATCTGATGTAGACAAGGGAACATCTATATCATGTTATATCTGATGTAGACAAGGGGACATCTATATCATGTTGTATCTGATGTAGACAAGGGGACGTCTATATCATGTTGTATCTGATGTAGACAAGGGAACATCTATATCATGTTGTATCTGATGTAGACAAGGGAACATCTATGACACATCTTGTGTACTTGTTGTTTCCTGATTGGTGTGACGGTCAGTGTAGTTATTGTTGTTTCCTGACCGGTCAGTGTAGTTATTGTTGTTTCCTGACCGGTGTGATGGTCAGTGTAGTTACTGTTGTTTCCTGACCGGTGTGACGGTCAGTGTAGTTATTGTTGCTTTTTAAAATGTAATTACCTTTAAAGGCTTTGTTTTTCTCATTCTCTTTTGCTTCCAAAATATCATGGAGTTCATGCAGTTGCCGTTGGTGATCAACCAAGTCACCCTGTAGCCTGGTAAACTTCTCAAGGTCAACTGAATTGCTGTTCATGTCTCGTAGTTTACTGATTTCTAATTCATGGTCAGCCTTGTGGTCAGCCAGTTTGTGATTCATATTCTCCAACTGTCAATATAAAGTTGTCTCTTTGTTTAGTACTATATATATTCATAACTTATTAACAAACAATAACAAACAGAATTTTTAAAGTAAGATTCTCCGAACAATTCTTGAAAAAGATTCAGAGATATAGACAGAAAATAAGGAGAATTTTAAAAAGAAAATGTTCTCTTCCGAAATTATACCTTAAAGGCATGTGATTCTAACAGTAGTTTGAATTTAGTGTCTGGCCAGCAGACCAGCAATGGAGCCTTGACTAGGAGTTATTGCCCTTGAAATAATAGCCTACAGCAACATGGCTAATACAACTGGAAGCCAAGGACACATATGAAAATGTCAGCATATTCACTTTGATAACAGGAGTACTGTAAGTAAAAGATTTGGCCTATCAAGACATGAACATGCAAACTTAAGAGGAAATTTAGATAATATACATAACTAAAGTGTATTAGGAAAATAAATACTTTCTGACAGAAAATTAACATTATTGTGGTACATTTCATTCTGTTTAAGGTCGTTTTGTGGTATCTATGAAACTTAAAACCATTAATAAATACATATAACAAAGTATGCCAAGAACATATCAGCAGCTGGACCCGATAGAGCAGGAGATATTTTGTTAGAATTCTAAGAGAAAATACAGAATGTCTTTCTCCATTTATAAAGTTTAACACATCACTCACCTGACCAGACACTTTTGTCAGCTCATTTTCTAATCGCTCTTTTTCTAACTGAAGTGCCATCATTTTCTCCTGAAAAACAACAGCCATTTTGTCATAATTGAGACAATATTGTTTTTTTCTGTTCAAAATAAATGAAGGAAATTAATTTTCATTTTCAACAATAAGTCTCTCTTACCTTGTATTTACATATAATCAAAATATCATACATAAGCTTCTGAACTTTCACCACTAGGAGTTTACATTATTGATAGAGATAATTTTTCAGAACCCTGTTTTTTTCCTTTCACTATCTGCTGTATCTCCAAATCACTATCTTACCTTTTCTCACTCCAGACAGCTTTATTTTTCCATCTGTATCTTACCTTTTCTCACTCCAGACAGCTTTATTTTTCCATCTCTATCTTACCTTCTATCACTCCAGACAGCTTTATGTTTCCATCTCTATCTTACCTTCTCTCACTCCAGACAGCTTTATTTTTCCATCTCTATCTTACCTTCTCTCACTCCAGACAGCTTTATTTTTTCCATCTCTATCTTACCTTCTCTCACTCCAGACAGCAGTATTTTTCCATCAAAATTTCTTATTTTCTCACTCCAGAGTGCTGTATTTTCCCTTCTCTATCTTACCTTCTCTCACTCCAGACTGCTGTGTTTTTCAATCTCAATCTTACCTTCTCTCACTCCAGAGTGCAGTATTTTCCCTTCTCTATCTTACCTTCTCTCACTCTAGAGTGCTGTGTTTTTCCCTCTTTATCTTACCTTTTCCCGCTCCAGATTACTGTTTGTCTCCCCTATATGACTGTTTAAAACCTCCACTTTGACCTGCAGATCCTTGTTTTCTGAGCTGATTGCTGTATTAGCTGAACTATATGCTATCTGTAAAGTAAGAAATTATCACCAATACATAATTCAGTTAAATCCTTGGAGTATAAAATATCACCCATACATAACACACTTAAATCCCTGGTGTGTAAAATATCACCCATACATAACACAGTTAAATCCCTGGTGTGTAAAATTTCACCCATACATAACACACTTAAATTCCTGGTGTGTAAAATATCACCCATACATAACACAGTTAAATTCCTGGTGTGTAAAATTTCACCCATACATTACACAGTTAATCCCTGGATTATAAAATATCACCCATACATAACACAGTTAAATCCCTGGTGTGTAAAATATCACCCATACATAACACAGTTAATTCTCTGGAGTGTAAAATTTTACCCATACATAACACAGTTAAATCCCTGTTGTGTAAAATATCACCCATACATAACACAGTTAAATCCCTGGTGTGTAAAATTTCACCCATACATAACACAATTAAATCCCTGGAGTATAAAATATCACCCATACATAACACAGTTAATTCTCTGGTGTGTAAAATTTCACCCATACATTACACAGTTAAATCCCTGGTGTGTAAAATATCACCCATACACAACACAGTTAAATCCCTGGTGTGTAAAATATCACCCATACATAACACAGTTAATTCTCTGGAGTGTAAAATTTTACCCATACATAACACAGTTAAATCCCTGTTGTGTAAAATATCACCCATACATAACACAGTTAAATCCCTGGTGTGTAAAATTTCACCCATACATAACACAATTAAATCCCTGGAGTATAAAATATCACCCATACATAACACAGTTAATTCTCTGGTGTGTAAAATTTCACCCATACATTACACAGTTAAATCCCTGGTGTGTAAAATATCACCCATACACAACACAGTTAAATCCCTGGTGTGTAAAATATCACCCATACATACCACAGTTAAATCCCTGGTGTGTAAAATATCACCCATACATAACACAGTTAAATCTCTAGTGTGTAAAATATCACCCATACATAACACAGTTAAATCCCTGGAGTATAAAATATCACCCATACATAACACAGTTAATTCTCTGGAGTGTAAAATTTCACCCATACATAACACAGTTAAATCCCTGTTGTGTAAAATATCACCCATACATAACACAGTTAAATCCCTGGTGTGTAAAATTTCACCCATACATAACACAATTAAATCCCTGGAGTATAAAATATCACCCATACATAACACAGTTAATTCTCTGGTGTGTAAAATTTCACCCATACATTACACAGTTAAATCCCTGGTGTGTAAAATATCACCCATACACAACACAGTTAAATCCCTGGTGTGTAAAATATCACCCATACATACCACAGTTAAATCCCTGGTGTGTAAAATATCAGCCATACATAACACAGTTAAATCTCTAGTGTGTAAAATATCACCCATACATAACACAGTTAATTCTCTGGTGTGTAAAATATCACCCATACATAACACCGTTAAATCCCTGGTGTGTAAAATTTTACCCATACATAACACAGTTAAATCCCTGTTGTGTAAAATATCACCCATACATACCACAGTTAAATCCCTGTTGTGTAAAATATCACCCATACATAACACCGTTAATTCTCTGGAGTGTAAAAATTCACCCATACATTACACAGTTAAATTCCTGGAGTATAAAATATCACCCATACATAACACAGTTAATTCTCTGAGGGTTGATATTATACAACATTCCTTTGGGGAAGATTTTCAATAACTTCTTTTCTGAACCAGAAATCTCTTTTAGCATGTCTTGTATATCACTTCACTTTTACAATGAACAGTGACAGAACTGACAAGTAGTAACATGAGATAAATAACAGTCTGTCAACTGGTATATTTTGTATTGAGTGAATTAGTTATACCTGCTGTTCGGTCATCTTTTTGACCCTATCATCAACATTCTGTAATTTGTTTTTGGCCGAGGCCAGTGTACGGTCGAGGTCATCACGTTCCCTTCGAAGACTGTCAATCACATTCTAGGTAAAGTGCAGGAAAACAAGGCAAAATTGGTGAGAACACACAACACAGCAATACTGAAGGTGCAGAGGGTAGTCCTAGAGATAATGAGATGGGACAAAACAAAGGAGATGATAAAGATGGTAGGGGTGAGGTAAAAGGCCATGATGCTGGTGGTTACAGGATTGGGACAACACAAAGAAGATGACAAGGACGCTTGAGGTTAAAGGTCATGGAGCTATTGGTAAAGGATGGGGACACCATGATGGAGGGGACAGGAAGATGGAGATAAGGTTAATGGTTGCAAGGAAGATGGAAATGGAATTTGGACAACACAGAGGAGGTGACAAAGAAAGTGAAGATGAGATTTGAGGTCATCAGGCTAGT
The DNA here is from genome assembly GCF_031769215.1 of Ylistrum balloti. Taxonomy (NCBI): domain Eukaryota; kingdom Metazoa; phylum Mollusca; class Bivalvia; order Pectinida; family Pectinidae; genus Ylistrum; species Ylistrum balloti. The sequence goes on along the minus strand of NW_026782627.1, from coordinate 839,723 downwards.
GGTAATTGAATAAGGACAACACAGAGGAAGTGACAAGATAGCAAAGGTGATGTTGGAGGTCATGGGCTGAGGGTAATTGAATGGGGACAGAACAGGTGAGAACAGATTAGGATTGAGTGGGGTGAGGTTGGAGGTCATATGGCTGATGGTAATTGATTTGGGACAACACAATATACATATACACACAATATTTACTGCAAATACTCATGGAATATTCTATGTCACACACATTGTAAGACATGTTATAAAACTATTGTGATGTGGTAAGATTTACTGAGCGGTGCCCTTGTTCTGACTCTGCTTTTTTATGAATTTAATATCAATTTTATAATAAGTCAAATCCTATTTTAATTTGTATAAATCAACACTTTTCAACAAGCAATGTTTTTTAAAAGCAAACTACAATTGGAAAAATAATATATATATGAATCTGAAGTCTTTAAACCTAACTAATAACCTGCATGATAAGGAAAAACCCAAATAAAAAAAATAGAGTGTAATACTGCAGACCTTAAATCTAACAGGGCAAATTGTGCAAATGTGCTAAGGAACAAAGATCAGGAAAGAAATGAATGTAACTGATGACTACCTGAGCATGAGGGGATATCACATCAGAACTACTTTCTTTTAATTGTTCTTCTAACTTCTGAATTCTCTGCACATACTCCGTCTTCTCCTGGTCCCAGTCATGAAAAGCAGTCTACAACAAATTTTATAATAGAGTAATCTCCCTTCATATACGCCATATAACTAGACAGTCAATAAATTAAAAGTCAATGTATGGTCCCTATACCCCTTACACCTGTTACTTACCATCTATAGGGAAGTAAGTCAATGTATGGTCCCTATACCCCTTACACCTGTTACTTACCTTCTATAGAGAAGTAAGTCAATGTATGGTCCCTATTCCACTTACACCTGTTACTTGCCTTCTATAGAGAAGTAAGTCAATGTATGGTCCCTATACCCATTACACCTGTTACTTACCTTCTATAGAGAAGTAAGTCAATGTATGGTCCCTATACCACTTACACCTGTTACTTACCTTCTATAGAGAAGTAAGTCAATGTATGGTCCCTATACTCCTTACACCTGTTACTTACCTTCTATAGAGAAGTAAGTCAATGTATGGTCCCTATACTCCTTACACCTGTTACTTACCTTCTATAGAGAAGTAAGTCAATGTATGGTCCCTATACTCCTTACACCTGTTACTTACCTTCTATAGAGAAGTAAGTCAATGTATGGTCCCTATACCACTTACACCTGTTACTTACCTTCTATAGAGAAGTAAGTCAATGTATGGTCCCTATACCACTTACACCTGTTACTTACCTTCTATAGAGAAGTAAGTCAATGTATGGTCCCTATAACACTTACACCTGTTACTTACCTTCTATAGAGAAGTAAGTCAATGTATGGTCCCTATACTCCTTACACCTGTTACTTACCTTCTATAGAGAAGTAAGTCAATGTATGGTCCCTATACCACTTACACCTGTTACTTACCTTCTATAGGGAAGTAAGTCAATGTATGGTCCCTATACCACTTACACCTGTTACTTACCTTCTATAGAGAAGTAAGTCAATGTATGGTCCCTATACCACTTACACCTGTTACTTACCTTCTATAGAGAAGTAAGTCAATGTATGGTCCCTATACTCCTTACACCTGTTACTTACCTTCTATAGAGAAGTAAGTCAATGTATGGTCCCTATACTCCTTACACCTGTTACTTACCTTCTATAGAGAAGTAAGTCAATGTATGGTCCCTATACTCCTTACACCTGTTACTTACCTTCTATAGAGAAGTAAGTCAATGTATGGTCCCTATACTCCTTACACCTGTTACTTACCTTCTATAGAGAAGTAAGTCAATGTATGGTCCCTATACCACTTACACCTGTTACTTACCTTCTATAGAGAAGTAAGTCAATGTATGGTCCCTATACCCATTACACCTGTTACTTACCTTCTATAGAGAAGTAAGTCAATGTATGGTCCCTATACCCATTACACCTGTTACTTACCTTCTATAGAGAAGTAAGTCAATGTATGGTCCCTATACCCATTACACCTGTTACTTACCTTCTATAGAGAAGTAAGTCAATGTATGGTCCCTATACCCCTTACACCTGTTACTTACCTTCTATAGAGAAGTAAGTCAATGTATGGTCCCTATTCCACTTACACCTGTTACTTACTATCCAGAACTAAATGTTTTCCCCCTCTACCAGTAACACCAATAATTATGGTTGAGAACATGTCAATTACCTCTTGTAAAGCACTTAGCCTCTGATTGTCCACTTCCAGCTCCAGAGCTTTTCGCCTCAGTTTGGACATCTCCTTTTCTAACGCTACCTTCTCCTTGACCACCACAGAGTGCTGTAGCTGTAACCAATATGATTAAATCATGTACAATAATGGCTGTTAAATTTTTTACTCAATTCTTTGTAATTTTCTAAAACTATTTTATGTATAGTACTGACAGACTTACCCTGTCTACAGATTCCTTGGCTTGATGGACTTCTGATGCCCTGGCTGCGGTTATGACCTCCTCTCTCTCCACCAGAAGACTCTCTATCCGTGATTCCAGGCTAGACTTGCTGTCCTCTAGTGACTGCTGTGTTTCCTGATGGGCTCTCTCAGCCTGAATGTCCATGGAACATACAGTTCATATGGTTTACTTATATCTGTTGAATTTCTTTAAAAACAATTTCAATTTCCTCAAAGAATGTGAAATTTTGCTTTATCTGAAAAATATGTTAAAACTCCACCTTCCCACTGTCTTTCTGGCTTATATATCAGAATTATGTACAAGAAGCAAAACATTTCAAAAACCTTTAAGTGAATTAAAATAACAAAAATTATCAGAGATACATTTTTAGGAGAGATATTGAAATAGACTATATTTTAGTAGGCATTATACCTGCTGCTTTTCCCGTTTTAATGTTGAGATGGTGAGACGTAGTTCCTCCTCCTTCCCAGTAGATGTCTCCTTCTGCTCCAGATCTTTCTGTAGCTCTTCAACCTCCTCCCTGTACATATCAACCTGACGTTGAAGCTCCCCCTTCTCATTCTCAAAAGAAACTTTAAGCTGCTCTATTTGCTGGGTGAATTCATCCTATTGACAGAAACGTTATTGTTTACGATAAGAAGAACAGTACCAAGTCCCTCAAGTGACCAAATTTAGACTTTTTTTCAAATAAAACAATTATTATACCAGACTTTAAGTATTCTTGCTTTTAATCGGAACCTTCTGAGTTGGTCCTGGTCAGTGAAGTATAAGCAGGTGCTTGAGTATGCATAGAATGGATTCTAAGTCTTAAACATGTTTTGCATTCAGTTATTTATCCTTCTCCTCAGCCTACTGGGGTTTGATTCCTCTCTTGAGTAGTCAGTTTCAGTTTTAAAGATAGCCCTATTAATATCACCATGTTTCATCAAAATCTGACCAGCAGTTTCAGAGGAGTAGCTTCAAGTGTTTTTGTTTTCAGATATGCTCTAGACTATATCAACATAAGTCAACTGCGATCAGTCACCTGAGTAACCCTAACACTGTAGCCTGAATCAGGTATTAAAAGTCCCATACACACATTTCTGTAGGTAGTGTTTAAAATCTCTGGGTCTGAATGAATCAGATAACTGATACAGATATCTTAAGCAGTATAACCAAACAGATTTTTAAGTTCATATAAATGACAAAATGTTTTTTAAGTTCATATAAATGACAAAATGTTAGCTCTCTTTTGAACAAATGCTAAAATTTCATCAATGAATCAAATTCATATTAAAGAAACATAAACCTATACAATTCACAAATGGTAAGAGGTGCTACAATCAAATATAAAACCTGTGGTTAATGAGAGATAATAGTGAAACATGGGTTACTTTTCATTCACAAAATATTAATATCACAGACAGTTCACACAAATTCTTCAAACTTGCAGAAACATTTTATAATCCTGCACACTGTTTAGTAAATGCATCCCTCTAAAAATTCAGCAATTTTCATATCAATGTCAAATCATCTTCCTGTTACAACACAACACTAAAGATTATTGTACTCTCAGAAAAAGATCAGCATTTCTTGTCACACTAGATATTCTGGTATTGTTGTATATACCAGCTATAAAAACAAGCAATGCCACAACAATGTAGTTGTCTACCTTTGAGTGGGTCACTCGTCCTGTCCTCACAAAGAATTTCTTGCCAATGCCTACCACCGATATCTTGATTATCAGAGAAATAATTTCAAAATTACTCATCAATACTTCTTTTCAATGAATTTCAGAAAAAAGAGAGAAAATAAAACAAAAGAGGAAAGAATACATGTATCAGATAACAAAAAAATTCCTTCATTTTTCATCTTCAGCAATATTCCTGAAATTGTGCTCGGGAGAGGACAACATCCAAGTCATGCTTTGTGTATAAACATAAGATAGTGATATATTAAACACTAAATGAGACTCATTAGATGAACATTTTATGTGTATATGTTATTTTCTGTGGGGTTGAAAAAGGACCAAGTTATCTGCAATACAGACATTTAGATTTACCTCAAATCTGGTACTCTGTCGTATTTTGTGATTCTGTTTTATTTCCAAAAACAATGTTAAAGTCACAACTGCTTTCCAAAAGGATCATTAAATGTTTTGGTTTGTTTATGTTCCAATTTTTACAAGAAGAGATTGAAATAAAACCATCCCTCATGAATACATGCAACCTGAACAGATAATACCAAATCTGAATTGCTTTCAACTGAATATGACTCATCCAATATATAACCTGTTCTAATTATTTTTAGCTATAACCAAATATAATTAACGATAAATAGATACCAGTATTCAATCATCAATAAACCCTGATAATAAGTACATCCACAGATAAATGATACACAGCCAAATTATAAAGAAATGCCTTTTCAATGTTCTGTAATAAGCCCACCTTTAGGTAACCTGAGTTATAAGAGTGACCCAATTCTACTTTCTCCTTGATGGTGGGATCTTTCGGTAACCTGAGTTATAAGACTGACCCAATTCTTCTTTCTCCTTGATGGTGGGATCTTTCGGTAACCTGAGTTATAAGACTGACCCAATTCTACTTTCTCCTTGATGGTGGGATATTTAGAGTTATAAGACTGACCCAATTCTACTTTCTCCTTGATGGTGGGATCTTTAGGTAACCTGAGTTATAAGACTGACCCAATTCTACTTTCTCCTTGATCGTGGGATCTTTTGGTAACCTGAGTTATAAGACTGACCAAATTCTACTTTCTCCTTGATGGTGGGATCTTTAGGTAACCTGAGTTATAAGACTAACCCAATTCTACTTTCTCCCTAATGGTGGGATCTTCAGGTAACCTGAGTTATAAGACTGACCCAATTCTTCTTTCTCCCTAATGGTGGGATCTTCAGGTAACCTGAGTTATAAGACTGACCCAATTCCTCTTTCTCCCTAATGGTGGGATCTTTAGGTAACCTGAGTTATAAGACTGACCCAATTCTACTTTCTCCCTAATGTTGGGATCTTTAGAAAACCTGGGTTATAAAACTGACCCACCTCTACTTTCTCCTTGATGGTGGGATATTTAGAGTTATAAGACTGACCCAATTCTACTTTCTCCTTGATGGTGGGATCTTTAGGTAACCTGAGTTATAAGACTGACCCAATTCTACTTTCTCCTTGATGGTGGGATCTTTCAGTAACCTGAGTTATAAGACTGACCCAATTCTACTTTCTCCTTGATGGTGGGATCTTTCGGTAACCTGAGTTATAAGACTGACCCAATTCTACTTTCTCCTTGATGGTGGGATATTTAGAGTTATAAGACTGACCCACCTCTAGTTCCTCCTTGATGGTGCGTGCCAGTTCCTCTTCAAGTGTTTCCCTTTCCTCCTCAAAACGTTCCTCCATGGCTTCTCGTTCTTCCTCCAGTCGCACACTGAGACGGTCTAACTGACTTCGCAGTGCCACAATCTGACCCTCATACTTGTCTCGAAGATCCTCCTTCTCTTGGGCAAAGGCTTGTTCTGTAAGATATCCAAGTTTTGTTACATATGATGTTTTATTGTGCTATCTGGATATTCAAATGTATGTCACATGTTAGTAATGTCTTTCCAGCAGCTTCTCAGACAAAAGAAACTTCATTTAAAATTTTGAGACATTACTTTTTTTAAAATCTGAAGTCAATATCAATGCCAAATAAAAACTCCATGAAGCACACATGAATAAATGTGTCATGTTCATGACATTCCTTTCTTAATGGCATTCATGATGTATATGAACACCAAATGGAAGACATTAATTTCAGATATTTACTTACTTACAATATATAAGATGAATAGACAATAACACCAGTAGTTGTATGGTGTTATCAGTATGCAGTCAAGTTATGATATAACAACAATGTTAAGAACATCTGTTATATTGATGAATATTACCTAACTCCTGTATACGGCCAGTATACTGCCCCTCCAACTCCACTTTCTCCTGCTCTATTCCCTGAGATACCTCCTCCTTCTGTCTGACAGCCATCAAATCCTTCTCACTGGACAGAATGTTAAAAAAGTCCTCCTTTGTCTTACCTTTCAGAGCATCCACACCCTAAAGAAAACAGTAGGATTCACTCTTCCTGTATGTGTTATTTACAGACTGGTGTCATATTATATTTGTATGGTATATATATATATATAGCTGATATTGGTGAAAGTGCGAGCAAAGTTATGATCCATACCAAACTCAATGGTCTCAGGAAAGGATAAAGTGAATAGCTGTAAGATATTATGTACAGAATGTGATTCCAGTTCCCAACACATGTCCCATTTTATAGCAAATTTGGTGTTTGTATGAAATATACTTTAAGCTTTTAACTAAAAACAAGCTTTGGTATCAAACTTCACAACAGGTCACCACTTTGCACATTGGACATTTCACTTTTACTAACTAAAATGTCTGTATTTATTGCAGCAAACTGAGGTAAAGTAGTTGATACTCTGAAAATCTTTGATTATAGTCTTATGAACCTGAGTACATAAGCAAGAAAGTTACGCACTAGACAAGACTGAAGAGAACTTAAGGAATTGGTACCTAGATAACACTAATGACTTTTCATGGATGTAAAAATAAACACTTTAAAATCCCTGAAGCTAATAAATCACCTACAAGGGGCTCCTGTGGTTTACAAAAATACATCTAAAATCATCTTAGACCTAATAATCCTTATAATTGATTACATTTTTATATTTTTATTAAAAAATATTAATTTTGTTAGTTTGACAAATGATGTGAGGTAACTTTTTAGGATTTAGAAACTTTGACCCTTTCCCCTGATGAGGTAACCTCGTATGACCTCGAGACATTGAACTCCTTTGAAGTAATATTGTACAATCTTTTGACTATGACTCGTTCCCAAGTGACACTGACCTCCGAGAGACTGTTCTCATACTCTTGTATCTTGGCCTGTAATTCTTGATTTAGTCTCCTTAACTGTTCCTCATACTTCTCCTCCAAAGTCTCTCTTTCCTTGTTAAATCTGCTCTCCAGTTCCTCTCTCTGCTGCAAAACTTGCATATCAAATTCATTCTTGTCATCCTCTCTTGCAGATTCAAAATCGATCCGTAACTTGTTTTTCTCCTCCTCATGTTTAGCTTGTAATTTATGAATGTCATCTTGCTTACTTATATCCATCTCTGTCCTAATATTCACACAATCATTTTCAAATCTAGACTTGAGTTTTTGTATTTCATTCTCCTTGGTCACTTCTAATTCCTCTATGAGTTTGGTCCTTTCCTCTGAGAGGCGGTGTTCCAACTCCTCCTGGTGCTCAAACAGTTTCTCCTCAAGTTCAGCCTTTTCCTGTTCAAGCTGTTGTAGCTGCGACTCATCAGGCTGTGAGATGTATGACTCCAGTTCAGCCTTGTCACGGGCATAATCCTCCCTCACTGCATTCACTTGTGCCTCCAGATCCCGTGCATAATCTGCTTGTAGACTAAAGAAAGGAAACAGTGTTACAGACCGTTGACTTGAACTATATAATGCCAGATACACTTAAGTTTTGATTGAAACAAAAACCTTTACATTAATATTTTTGTAAATGATATAATTTTCATACATTATTGACAACTTCTGAAGAGAAATCGAGAATACATGTTGATTGTGGTGAGTTTGTGATAGGATAGGATAGAGGAATGAATACATATCCATTTTAACATGGAACTAGTGAGACATATACACTAGTAAATAGTTCTATAAATAGTCTCTATAGTCTTCATATAACACAGTATCTTATCTGGCTGTCAATTCCAGTTTTACAGTGATACAAAATACTACGTCTTTATGTTAACAATAACTCGCCTCTTAATCAAGGAGTCCTTTTCTTCCACAAATTTCTGGTTTAAAATTTTCTTCTCTGATTCATGTTTGTCCAATATGTCTTGTTTTTCTTGTGCAAAGAGAACCTGCAGCTCCTGCTGTCGGCCAGCCAATTCCGTCTGTTTGATGTGTTCACAATCCTCGTAGATTTTACCCTGTAGACGATCAGCGTTATTTGATTTTAATTAATATATGAAAGTAATTTATCAATTTTATGAAGTGAAATGATTTTACAAATACATTTAATATTTGACATGAATCCTTTGTCCAATGGTACGTGTAGTTTAATCAGCTGGTAGTATAGTTCTGTAACAGAGTATATACCTAACACAGTTATCAGTTGAAATACTTGTCACTCTTCCTAGTAAGATATCAATTTTATATAATCCACTTTCAAAGTTTGACTTCAATTTTTCACTTCTATTTTTCACATCATCACACTAACCTTTTCTTCTTCAAATTTCTTTAAAAGTTCAGCTTTCTGGTTGTCATGCCTCTCCTCCCTCTTAGAAAGTTCCTCTTTATAAGTGTTCTCAAGCTCTGCATGCTCTCTTTCCATGTGGTTTTTAAGGTCAATTAGTTCCTTTTTAAGGTTCTCTATCTGTTCCCTGTCATTCTGTATGCTGCTGACACCTGTACAACAATCAACAGACCCAGTCATCATTAAGTCATTACAAACGACAATTCCAGCCATCTTAAGCCAGACAATTACATTAGAGATCCTATATTTTACACTTGTGTACAAGTCCAGATCCATGTATCTTGTGGAGAGTAAATCTTTAGATAATCTTTTCAATACGTTTTTTTTGTTGTGTCTTATAAAGGAAAGTTTTCTCTGCTAGTACAGTATTTACTGATGAAATAGATAAGAAAGCAATTTATAGCAAAATTGTAATTTCAGTCAAATAAGGTCATATTTATGAATATGAGTAGAAATGAATTGTCACACATAAAGAAAAAAAATTACTAGGATGAAGAAAGTATTTTGGAAAATAGATAACCAGATAAAATATTTCAGAAAATAATAACAGAAGAACAAATATTTCTAAAGCCAGAGATCTTTGCCTATAAGTTACTAATATCAAAGAGTGCATGATCAGTCTACTGCAGTCAAGGATTGCTTAATCTCTCGTACGGTCCTATTTATCATACAGTGAGTAGTTTGACTATTAAGAAACCTATTTGTTTACCATCTTGTCACACTATTCTCGACCTTAGTGTACATAGGGTTATAGTCCAGCCAAAAACGTTGGTCGATTCCGTACCACCTAGTACACTACGTACGTCAGTGCTAGTACGCTCCACTCTGGTTATTTGTCTGATGAAGGTGACAATGTAGTCATCGAAACGTCACACTCTAATCTTCTACTGGATGTGTTATAAGAACTGCTATTCTATTAAGAAACCTGTTTATTACACTATAAGTGTTGGACTATACTTAACAAAGTGACCTTATCTAGGATTATATGACCTTTATAAACAAATCACTGTTTGTTGGACACCACAGCAAATATTGACAAGACATTAGAAATCAGCTAATGTCATTCTACATGGACAGGTCATAGGGTCAAAAAGCAAAGGTCAACAGTACAAAATGTACAGCTGGTTTAATCCTTAAACAGCAAAACTGATATCGACAGACCAGTACCAATTACTAAATTTAAAGTCCTAATGAATATGGTACAAGGAAATCATTGTTACACAACTGACCAAAATTACAGTGATTGTACACTATATATCTTAATGATAGATTCTGGTCAATGTCATCTTTTACGTAGATCCTTCTGATAAAGGGTAACATTACACTCTGTCTCAAAACAGTTCAGTCAGTCATTTCACAAGAAGTTTTTATCTAATCATTTCATGTGATGTATACTTTATCCTTCATAAGATCGATGTCAAGTGGCTGACCTATAAAACTCTCATAGAACATAACATGGTAGAAAATGTACAGAGTCAACAAAATTTTGTAGCATTCACAGTAATGGTTGACATTTCAGTTAGTATGATATACCTACACGTATACATTTCTAGGATTGTAGTACCAAGCGAAGGCCTTTTTCTGTTCATACATTCAATAAATCAAGATCAAAAGCCTTTATATGCTATGTATGGAATGGGCAAACAAGCTACACAGCTGAATGGGGAATTTGGAGTAACATGCAGTTGGAATATGTTTTCAAATCAAAAACTGAATTCCTATTCCAGCAATGTGACAGTAATTCAAGCCCAGAGGACAAAATAAGATTAGTGAGAATTAAATTGATTTCCGAGTAGCTGGTATGAACAGTTTTATTAAAACAAGCATATATGTTTTAAAATCATTTCACAGCAGAGACATAATGGTAAACAAAATCATTCCTTTAAAATTTACAGATTTCTCGCAATTTCTTGTAATTATCTTTTAAATATAAAGAACAGCTAGGAGATTGTTAAAGAATCAATGGGGAGTACAAGAAGTGCACAATTCAACTGTGATTCAATACAGTTATAGACAAAATGCTATTAACGTGTCGACAAAATAAAAGTGTGGGGTTTAACAACACTACAGGCTTACGTGTTTCCCAATCTGAAAATAACATTCAATAATTCTTGACTTGATAGAATTGTAATGTGTCACCTAAAATCAAGACTATCGTAATATGTTGTTATAAAGATGAAGCTCATGCTGTCAGTAAAACAATAAACAAACTAGACCACCACTGCTGATTAACCTACTATGCCACAGTCAACTATTTATAGGTAGGCTTCACTGGAAGTCTTAAACATGTATATCTAAACATTAATGTTCTGCCACTATTGATAGATAAAAGCAGATGTTGATACATAATATATACTGAACAAAATAAGTTAAGGATCATAAACTTGAAACAGTGCAGTTTTACATACAAATAATAATATGATTATATTTTAAATTTTAATGACAGAACATTCATTTTAGTCTTTAATTACACAAAACAAATTCATTTGTGGTAATTGCTACCAAGAGCAGATAACCCTGAGTAACAGCACCCTTGAAATGAAAGTGTAAGAGGAAGTAGAGCAAGTTAATCATGTAGACAAGGAAAACTCATCAAACTGCAATTGGCAGTTTGATAGGCAGTATGACCTCCGTTGACATCAATAACTGCCCTGCAACGTCTGCACATGCTCCTTATTAGTCGTCGGTGGCTGATCTGTGGGATGCGCTGCCATTCCTCTTGCAGAGCAATCATAAGCTGTTGGCGGTTCTGTGGCGGATTAGGTCGAGCTGAAACCCGGCGTTGCAAGGTGTCCCAAGCATGCTCGATAGGGTTCAGATCAGGGGAACGACTTGGCCACTCCATGCGAACGATTGCTTCACGTTGAAGATAGTCGTTGACCACACGAGCACGGTGAGGACGAGCATTATCATCCATCAGAATAAAATCATGGCCAACAACTCCTGCAATGGGCCTTACTATAGGGTGTAGAATCTCGTCCCTGTATCGAACAGCTGTTAAAGATCCATTGTCTATGATGTAGAGGTATGTATGGAAGTCAACACTGATCCCTGCCCAAACCATCACTGACCCACCACCAAAGCGAGCATGCTGGACAACACAGCAGTATGCATAGCGCTCTCCTTGGGTTCTCCATACCCTCCTCCTACCGTCATGGAAGTCAACACAAAACCTAGACTCATCTGTGAACATAACATTTCTCCAATGACGTAATTGCCAATTCAAATGATGAGTGGCCCATTGATGTCTGGATTGTCGATGACCTCTGGATAAAATTGGTCGGACTGCTGGTCTTCTAGCTCGTAAATTAGAGGCATGGAGTCTGTTTCTGATTGTCTGGGATGAAATCCTTAGATTTGTAGCACGCTGAAACTGAAGATTCAAGACAGGAGCACTCAAAAACCGCTGACGTCGTGCCGTGATGCAAATGAATCTGTCCTGTCGGGCTGTCGTACAGCGTGGTCGTCCAGATCTGGGGCGTTGACGGACGTTATTTGTCTGTTGATAGCGATTCCATAGCCTACTAATCACGCTCTGAGAAACATGAAGCTGTGCCGCCACATTTCGTTGAGTTTGACCAGCTTGAAGGAGCCCTATAGCTCGCGCGGCTTCCATATCATTTAAATGTCTTCGCATGATTAGTTTTTCAAGTTTTCGTTACAAATTGATTAAATGTTTCCAAATTCAACTTTTTTTAGCTTAGAAGTAACAGAATCAAAACCTGCAAGATTCCTCTGTAGTAATAGACCAGTCAGTTTTTCACACCACCATAGTTAACTAGAGCGGAACGGCAAGACCTTCAGATGCACGTGCTTTCACCTTTGACATGACTTTAGGTACATATTGGAGAAACTACGAGTGCAATTACCGGCAATACATTATTTGAATTTCTAAAGATATTATGGTCACAATTTATGATCCTTAACTTATTTTGTCCAGTATATATATATTTCAATAATTGCTGCTGAGAATCATTAGAATTAACTTTTAAAAGAAATATCTTATAATATTATGATACATTACTCAATCTAATAAATGGATACCAAACAGGTGTATATATAGATATATATAATATTATAAACATACAGAGATATTCTACAGTCAGAAGACAACAGTGTTACAATAAGACACGGCACACCAATGTTAGTTACAAAACACGCTTACGTTTGATCCAGTCTGCAGGCAAAGGTCAAATGATACAGGAAAAAATACAGTATAAGTGTGATGAAGGTTTAAAAATGATCATTTTTGTCACGACATCAAAATAAAAAATATGAAGAGGATCAACATGTGTCAAACAACAGCTGATACCCTCAGAATTAATTTCTTACAATGAAAAAGAACCACACATTCTTTTAACCACATTTAATGATTAAACGTGATATGAACATGTTTGTCAGTAACAGATAAGTTCAAGTCATATAGAATCACAAAGATTATATGTCAGCAACTTCATAGCAAAGGTATACTGATAAAGCAATTAAATTGAAGCCGATGATATAGGGCAATGTTGATACCATTTACACCTAACAATGACAATTAATTATACAACTTAATAGATGGTGGACAAAACAAGACACTCCAAATTAGCAAAAACAAATCACATGTTTACCATATTCAACATAATACCACTCCTTTAACCTTTTTTCTTATTCCGAGTTAATCAGAAGTAGGATGATATCAGGTATATGACACTTGTACAGGCTTTCTAATCCTGAAGTACCAATTCATTATGACGAGCAATGCCTGGGTACTTATGTCACTGATGGTAAACATGCGGGGGTGGCTGTTGTATTCAGGGTAAATGTACTCACTTCCAGGGTCTTCATCATCAGGAGCCTGTGGAAGCTTGCGACGTGTCCGTTTACTGTAGTTAGGAGTCAGTCCTGTAGACCCGGAGGACTGGGTCTCATCATCAGATGTTTCTAGAAAATATTACCATGTAATACAAAGAGTCCACTAAACAGGTACCAGTAATGACAAGAGTTGTTCAATGAGAAAGAGGTGACAGGCTGTAATGCAAATTATTTTCAATTCATGTAAGAAAATTACAAAACAAAAATAAATCTTTGTAATGCTACAGTAACCCCTTGTATTCCTCGTCTCATGTAACTTATAAAAGATTACCTGTACTACTAGTGTAAACTATCTGAAGACAGAAAAAACATGACTATCCTAGTAACCTACCTCAAGACAGAGACTCCCCTGCAACCTACATGAGAATAGAGATGACTTGACTCCCGTGTAACCTAGATGAGGACAGAGATGACCTGACACCCCTGTGACCTACCTGAGGACAAAGATGACCTGACTCCTTTGCGACCTGAGGACAAAGATGACCCGACTCCCTTGCCACCTACCTGAGGACAAAATTGACCTGACTCCCGTGTAACCTAGATGAGGACAAAGATGACCTGACTCCCTTGTGACCTACCTGAGGACAGAGATGACCCGACTCCCTTGCCACCTACCTGAGGACAAAATTGACCTGACTCCCCTGTGACCTACCTGAGGACAAAGATGACCTGACTCCCTTGTGACCTACTTAAGGACAGATATGACCTGGCTCCCCTGTGACTTACCTGAGGACAAGATGACCTGACTCCCTTGCAACCTACCTGAGGACAAAGATGATCTGACTCCCTTGCAACCTACCTGAGGACAAAGATGACCTGACTCCCCTGCGACCTGCCTTGATATAATCAGAGACCAATGTCCCCTCTCTAACAGGAATTCGAGATCCAAATCCTCGTGGTGAGCGACCAATACCACCGTCCTTCTTTTTCAAAGCAGGGAACTGTTGTTTTATTGTCTCTAACTCTGCAGTGAGTTCATCATTACGATCTTTCAAATCCTGGAAATCAAAACAAAACCTATATAAACCTCAGTTTTTCATACACAAATTTTTAAGATTTTCCATTCCAGAAGACATGAATGTTCAAATGAAAAATTGGACATCATAACTCATATCATTTCAATATGTTGTAACTTTAAAGATCCATTCCATTGGAATACATTTCAGATCTTGAAGCTACAGAAATATTTTTCAAACTATATTGATTAGGATCTACTCTTCTAAAAGTTGTTCTATCTAAGATATACACACAACAAGTTTAAGTACCTTATTTTCATTCTTGACTCTCTCAATTTTCTCTTCTGTCACTTTTTTTTCATCTGGAGAGAGAACACCAATGGACTCGAACTCATCTAGCTGTAAAAGATATGTAATTCACATCGTAATCAAAATGGCTAAACTTTCTATCATCCATTTAAAGTATTTTCTAAATCAATCGAGCCTCTGTCGCAGTTGTTACATATGTAATGTTACTTACAATTTCCTGTAAAATACAAGTACATAATGAATAGATGACCAAACACAGTTGCTATTAATGTCACAACGGTCATAAAAGGCCTTTTAAAGTAAAAATAGCATTTTTAAAATCTTTTTATTAGATGTTATATAACTCACCTTTCTCTGAAGGTCGTTGACGGACTGTAGTTCCTTTTGAAGTCGTGAGTTTTGTTTCTGAACATCTGTGCGCTTTTCTACTGATTCTATCAAATCTCTCTCCAGTCTCTCTATCTCCTTTAAAGATAATGTTTCATTTACGTCAACTATGATAAACTATAAACTGCCAGTGTAACTGCTAAACCTCCATCTTTTGAACCATGCTAAACTTATCTTAAAATCTTATATTTGTAAGGTTGTGCTAAACTTGTCTGAAACGTGTCTGACTTCTACACTTGAGAGTATGCTGAACTTATCTAAACCTCCACCTTTTAATTCAGAGCCTGTGCTGAACTTACCTAAACTTCCAGCTTTTAATTCAGAGCCTGTGCTGAACGTATCAAAGCCTCTAACTTCTGAACTTGTTTGTATAAAGCTAAATTACCTTCTGAGCCTGTGCCAAACTCTCTCTGAGCTTTCTGTCCTCGTGTCGGAGCTGTTCCATTTCCCCTTCAAGGACTGTTTTCTGTGTGACAGCCTGCGTGTTGTACTGTTCTCTCTCATGCTCCAACTCACTCTGTAACATCTTCACCTGTTCTTGGTACTTCTTCTCCACTGTCCTGTTAAACCACCAAGCTTCAAGTATTACATCACAGACAACACTGGCAGATACAGGCAACATGTCGGGTACATGATCTTCTCAACTCACAGTAAAAATCTATCCACCAGTATGGTCATTTCTCATCAAGTATACACTCCTGATTGTTGACCAAGATATTATACTGATAACAGCAACATATACAGCACTATACCATGTAGTCTTAGTATACAATGTACACACACTTAATTTAATATATATTACTGGTGAGTGAGAAACAAGATATCCCCATTTCCATTTAAATCTATTTTAGGGTCTAATTCTAAGTATAACTATATATCTGCTTTCTCTATTGTATCCCACATCTGTCCAATAGACACTTACAGTTTCCATGGGACTTGATGATATCTGTGTGTTATGGAAGTATTTAAGTAATTAACATTACAGAGTGATGTTGGTGAAAGTCATTAATTCTCAAAGATACCAAAATATCATTTCTCTAGGTTTCATTTTGGTTATCATGACAATCTCAATATTTTTTGATGAAAACTATAAAGTCTTGATGGAATTCCTGATGTTGATTAACAGGATCCTACATGGATCTGTTCAGTGGACAGGAATATCTCAACCTGAGTGTAAGAGTTTGGCTCAGCAAGTCCAGTGTTAACCAGTCAAACTATTACACTCAGCAAGGCCAATGCTAACCAGCGAAACTATTACACTCATCAAGGTCAGTGCTGACCAGACAAACCATTACACTCAACAAGGCCAGTGCTGACCAGGCAAACTATTACACTCAGAAAGGCCAGTATTGACCAGCCAAACTATTACACTCGGAAAGGCCAGTGCTGACCAGCCAAACTATTACACTCAGCAAGGTCAGTGCTGACCAGACAAACTATTACATTCAACAAGGTCAGTGCTGACCAGACAAACTATTACACTCAACAAGGCCAGTGCTGACCAGACAAACTATTACACTCAGCAAGGCCAATGCTAACCAGCGAAACTATTACACTCATCAAGGTCAGTGCTGACCAGACAAACCATTACACTCAACAAGGCCAGTGCTGACCAGGCAAACTATTACACTCAGAAAGGCCAGTATTGACCAGCCAAACTATTACACTCGGAAAGGCCAGTGCTGACCAGCCAAACTATTACACTCAGCAAGGTCAGTGCTGACCAGACAAACTATTACATTCAACAAGGTCAGTGTTGACCAGACAAACTATTACACTCAACAAGGCCAGTGCTGACCAGACAAACTATTACACTCAGAAAGGCCAGTGTTGACCAGACAAACTATTACACTCAGAAAGGCCAGTGTTGACCAGACAAACTATTATACCCAGCAAGGCAGTGCTGCCAGCCAAACCATTACACTTGGCAAGGCCAGTGCTGACCAGCCAAACTATTACACTCAACAAGGCCAGTGCTGACCAGGTAAACTATTACACTCAGAAAGGCCAGTGTTGACCAGCCAAACTATTACACTCAGAAAGGCCAGTGTTGACCAGCCAAACTATTACACTCGGAAAGGCCAGTGCTGACCAGACAAACTATTACACTCGGAAAGGCCAGTGCTGACCAGACAAACTATTACACTCAGCAAGGTCAGTGCTGACCAGACAAACTATTACATTCAACAAGGTCAGTGCTGACCAGACAAACTATTACACTCAGAAAGGCCAGTGCTGACCAGACAAACTATTACACTCGGAAAGGCCAGTGCTGACCAGCCAAACTATTACACTCAGCAAGGTCAGTGCTGACCAGACAAACTATTACACACAGCAAGGCCAGTGCTGACCAGACAAACTATTACACTCAGCAAGGCCAGTGCTGACCAGACAAACTATTACACTCGGAAAGGCCAGTGCTGACCAGACAAACTATTACACTCAGAAAGGCCAGTGTTGACCAGACAAACTATTATACCCAGCAAGGCAGTGCTGCCAGCCAAACCATTACACTTGGCAAGGCCAGTGCTGACCAGCCAAACTATTACACTCAACAAGGCCAGTGCTGACCAGGTAAACTATTACACTCAGAAAGGCCAGTGTTGACCAGCCAAACTATTACACTCAGAAAGGCCAGTGTTGACCAGCCAAACTATTACACTCGGAAAGGCCAGTGCTGACCAGCCAAACTATTACACTCAGCAAGGTCAGTGCTGACCAGACAAACTATTACACACAGCAAGGCCAGTGCTGACCAGACAAACTATTACACTCAGCAAGGCCAGTGCTGACCAGACAAACTATTACACACAGCAAGGCCAGTGCTGACCAGCCAAATTGTTACACTCAACAAGGCCAGTGCTGACCAGGCAAACTATTACACTCAGAAAGGCCAGTATTGACCAGCCAAACTATTACACTCGGAAAGGCCAGTGCTGACCAGCCAAACTATTACACTCAGCAAGGTCAGTGCTGACCAGACAAACTATTACATTCAACAAGGTCAGTGTTGACCAGACAAACTATTACACTCAACAAGGCCAGTGCTGACCAGACAAACTATTACACTCAGAAAGGCCAGTGTTGACCAGACAAACTATTACACTCAGAAAGGCCAGTGTTGACCAGACAAACTATTATACCCAGCAAGGCAGTGCTGCCAGCCAAACCATTACACTTGGCAAGGCCAGTGCTGACCAGCCAAACTATTACACTCAACAAGGCCAGTGCTGACCAGGTAAACTATTACACTCAGAAAGGCCAGTGTTGACCAGCCAAACTATTACACTCAGAAAGGCCAGTGTTGACCAGCCAAACTATTACACTCGGAAAGGCCAGTGCTGACCAGACAAACTATTACACTCGGAAAGGCCAGTGCTGACCAGCCAAACTATTACACTCAGCAAGGTCAGTGCTGACCAGACAAACTATTACATTCAACAAGGTCAGTGCTGACCAGACAAACTATTACACTCAGAAAGGCCAGTGCTGACCAGACAAACTATTACACTCAGCAAGGCCAGTGCTGACCAGACAAACTATTACACACAGCAAGGCCAGTGCTGACCAGACAAACTATTACACTCAGCAAGGCCAGTGCTGACCAGACAAACTATTACACTCGGAAAGGCCAGTGCTGACCAGACAAACTATTACACTCAGAAAGGCCAGTGTTGACCAGACAAACTATTATACCCAGCAAGGCAGTGCTGCCAGCCAAACCATTACACTTGGCAAGGCCAGTGCTGACCAGCCAAACTATTACACTCAACAAGGCCAGTGCTGACCAGGCAAACTATTACACTCAGAAAGGCCAGTGTTGACCAGCCAAACTATTACACTCGGAAAGGCCAGTGCTGACCAGCCAAACTATTACACTCAGCAAGGTCAGTGCTGACCAGACAAACTATTACACACAGCAAGGCCAGTGCTGACCAGACAAACTATTACACTCAGCAAGGCCAGTGCTGACCAGACAAACTATTACACTCGGAAAGGCCAGTGCTGACCAGACAAACTATTACACTCAGCAAGGCCAGTGCTGACCAGCCAAATTGTTACACATATGGGTTGAGATATTCTTATCTACTGAACAGATCCATGTTTGATTGTTTTTCTCATATACACACAAAAAAACTACTTCTTCATTGCATCCTATCAATGTCTGGGCCATGCAATATGCATCAATATTGATGATGTTATCAATTTGCAACATGGTTACACATAAAACGATGATGCTACCCTATGGTAAGTGGTATCATAGTGTGTGTCAGGTTTTTTTTCCTATCCCATATGAGGTAAAGATGCCTCATCCTTGGGACCATGTGATCATTCTGTGAGGTATGTGAGAAATTCCAATACTTACCGGAGCAGATCTGATACATGTATTTCAGAGGTTAAAGTGTTGAAACTTATTAAGTAACACCAATAATACCCAGGAGTTGAGTGTTGAAGGGAACACATATAAAAAGTTTTAAAACCACAACCATTAAGTTAACTCTGTGATCTGCTACAGGAACTGCATTGTAAACCATGTATAGAAAATAGGGGAAAAGAAAAACACTACAGTACCAAACAGGAGACATGTACTCTGCCTCATGGGCAAAATGCAAATTTGATAGCGGAGCCCAGAATTAGGAATCTGCTATATAAAGATAATTATATATGATTAAACTGAAAATAAACATAAGGCATGCTTTCAATAATGTTAACCCTGAAGGAGATTTCCATCTATTTTCTATTTTCAAATTGTAATATATATATGAATTACTTTACTTAACCATCATGTTTATTTATAAAGAGAGTTCAGAGTTGATATACTAATGTAACTTTGAGCCAGAAATCAAAGTAAGCTTATTTATATAGTCAAAATGTTAAATACAAGTTATATACAAATGTACAAAGAAATAATCACTATACTGTACATCTGTAGATCACAGAAAATGTATCCTTAACCTGCATCCAACTTACAATAAAACAGCGGAAAATGTCACCTCCCTGGAACACGTTAACTACCCTCAGACTTTAATGTGCCAATACCTGTGGCACTGTTTATGTTTACCTATATACCTGTACATTCAGGTAGGACACTGTACACCAGTTACAATCAGAAACCCATTATATACCACTAACGGGACATCCTCTCAAGCTGAATATCTATACAGGTAATAAATTCTACAATGACATCTGGCCATTTAAAGATAAGAGAGACTTTTGTTAAATTGACATTTTCTATATAAGTTGGTGGGAGACACAATGACACACAATATCAGTCAAAGTGGTTTAATAACTCTTCTTCAAATACTATAGCCTTGACAGGATTCAAATAGTCTCTTAAGTTTCATCTGATTTAAGTGAATTCCTTCAATTTTTTTAAACAATGAAAGATAATGAAATAATATCAAATACATTATAAAATATTTCCATTCAATATCACAAACATTTACAATAATCAATCATTATAGTTTTGCATTACACAAACAAGGCAAATTGATCATTTCAAATATTTTAGAAGCATGCTATTAAAATTTACAAAGCCAGGCATTGATGGTATTGACAAGGAAAAATCATATCCCTCAACCTTTACAAATCAAAGTCCTTCTACAAAGCCCCATTTAAATATAATTAATTGCTTTTATACTTACAGGTAAGTTTTCTTAATCTCAATTAGTATCTTACTGAGGTGCATTAAGGACAAATTCATGTTGTTGATGTTAATGACAAGATCCTAAGATATATAAAGTTCTCTCCCTTCCCAATAAGTGTTTTTTTGGCACTATCTCATCTTCATATATTTCATTGTATAGCATACAAATCAGGCGGAGTAAGATTTCTTCTTTAGATAACTACACGCCCTTTTTTACGTAAAATATAAAATAATGGAATTATCTAATAAGTATTCACTTAGTAATATATACAAAACAGGAGGAGTTATCTCCCTTCTTCATAACTTCTCCTTAACAAAATGATTACTGACTTGCATGAAATGATTCAAACATATACAAATCATATAAATTTATGTTTCAAATTTTAGGATGAAAATAGTCCCTGTGATCCCCCTTTACCCAATAAGATAAATACTCAAAACAGTTTTATCCCAAATTCATCTATAAAATGAGAAACAAAACTGAGTTAAGATTTACTTGTAGTGATATTGATATCTTCATTTCTTGATAAAAGCTTGACATGACAGCAAATTCTGTGGTTGATCTCATAAATTTTATACTTAAACTGACACATACAAATCAAAAGAATGATAGGACAGACAATAACTGGAGACTTACAGCAGCTTTCTCTCCGTACTCTGCTCCATGTGAGCGTGGCGTTCATCAACTTCTTTGGCTAACTTTGTATTTCTAAGGTTGGCCTCTGTCAAGTCTTGTTTTAACTTTTCTGTCTCCCAATTAAACTGTTCCAGGGTTGACCTGTTGAATACCAGATAAACTTCTATTCTTCGAAAATGATGACAAAATAATTTTTAATGTATTATTAAAATTCCTATAGATTATATTCTGAGCAAAATCAGCTTCAGATAAACAATCAATAACACAAAAGATGTATTTTAGAAATAATGCGATTCTCTCTCCTTACAAATCAGCACTAAAATGTCAAGGAGCATGTGAATAAGATTTGTTATATATATATATTTGTACCGTGTATATGATGTATATAAACATAAGTACAAGATTCAGCAAAGAATTAAAGTCATACTTAAGGTGTCGGATCTCCTGCTGGTAGGAGGAGAGTGCTGCCTGGTAGACTGCATTCTGATCGTCTGAGTTGATGAGTTCTTGTTCCAGGTAGGAGGATAGCTCTGACAGACTGACCTTGGTGTTGAGGTCAAATCCTAGTGCCTTAAATATCAACAATAAAATATTTTTAGGAGAGTTTGACATCTTAGTATTAGTATCATCAAAAGAAATTTGATTTTAACTTTAAATCTTCATGTACAGCGGAGAGACCTAGTTTTCTTGTTTACAGAACCCTGTGATTGAAACCGAAGAATTCAACATCCTACACATTCTCTTGTCGAAATAAAATCCACATTAACTGAATACTGAAGTGATCTGATTATTGGATCTATGTATTAAATCGATATTGTCAATGCTATTTACATAGTGTTTATCTGGGACACCTGGTTATTACATACCAGAAGGATGTCAGCTCCATTGGTAACATTGTATTTTTCCCATAGGTCAATGATATTGTCTGGCATGGCAAACCTACAAAATGAATTGTAAACATTCATAATCCCTGAAATCTACCATTTGCCATGCATGAAGATACAGCAGTATGTTTTTTAGGTTTTCTAGCTGTGATAGGCTTGATTGAAGTACAAATCTGTTGTCTTTACCTACCCAGTGTTTGTTGGGTCTAGTGTAGTAAATATACCAGAGACACCGGTCCCCAATACAATGGATGGTGTTAGTCTCTCCTCTGCACTGGCTGATGCCATCACTTTGATTTTCTTTTGAGCAGAGTGTGTCCTGGGGGTAGGGGTGCCTAGTGAACGAGGGGTGGGGGGACATGCTGGTGCACTATGCTGCAGACCCTGTAGGAACTCATCAAAGCTTACTTTTCCGTCTGCATCAGAATCCAGTTTGTCAAATAGCTGCTGTAGTTCCTGTTCATATCCAAATATGGAGAACGTTATTTAAACAGTACATGAACACACTATTGAATCTGAAGCAGCCGATGAGGGACAATGCATTATCATTCTCAGAAATGATTATCTCTACTAGAAACAAAGCAGACATTTCAGGTATAATACAAATCAAACAGAAAAGAATAGGACATGACATAGGTTTCAATTGGATATGTTTGCCTAGTAAATGGCCTTCAAGTTGTGACCTCTAAAATGATATATATTAAACCTATATTCATGAAATGTATACCATGTACAATGTTGGTATCTCTACTTACATCATCATTCATTTCATCCATACCAATGTGATCACACACTGCTGCCAGGTCTGACAGAGTTATGTATCCTCGCTGTCCCACCCCTAGAGTCTGCCAGATATTGCGTAGATAGTCCTCTTCTGTCAGTTCCTGGGTCTGTTCTAATTCACACATATTTAAGTTCAACTGACCTACAAAACGTAATAAAACTTCACTTGTAACTCCATGTTTAGAAATAAAATGCAAATGTATTTAAAAAGTAGTAATTTTGTCACTATATTTTGGCTTGCCAATTTTATCACAATGTCTTACACTGTATTGTATCAGTGTATTGGTACATGAATAACAATACACTACACTATGGATTTAGCTGTTTTGTAACAAACTTTTAAATTTGATAAAATACTTTAACAGGTGAACTTTCCAATACATTATTTATATTTACTACTACTATGAAATGGTCTGAAGACATTTATGTTTAAACCTTGCAGTGTTAAAGATTATCAGATGTAGCATCAAATCTTATATAAGTCACCATAAAGACAGACTGACAAGTCCGTGAGAGTCCGTAAAAGTAGCAATCAGTCTTGATACCAGAAATGTATGTACCTTCTGCCTCAAACATCTCCCTCTCTTCCTCAGAAAGGGATGACGCCGATTCACGTAATGGGTTATCTCCCTTACTCCGTCGCAATGACCTTGAACCATCTTCCTGTAAAAGAAGTGATTTTTGTAAAATATCTTAACTGTTGCAAAAACTTACATTTTTGATGAAATTTGGTATTTGTGAAAGTGTAATGTATGATAAAGGGTATGTGAAAAGTTGAATAATTCAAACGGAAAAACACCTAACACAGGGATCACTATAGATACATTGGTATTACAAAGTAAACATGTATAGAAAATCATCACATGAAGCATTGTGAGAATATCATTACAAGTTGTTTGCCACACAGCAAGTCGTTCTCACGAAACTTTTAAATTAATTCCATTTAAACCTAATGGAATTATAATGGTAATATATACTAATACACATATGATGTATCTGTCCTCGTCCTGCAGAACACAACATGGCTATTGGTGTTTACAGGATGCAAAACTATAACCTAAATATCATTGTTGTACCTGTTTCTACAAATGACAACATCTGTGTCTGTGGTAGGTTTAAATTCCACCCTAGTATGAATATATACACTTGATAAATGAAAAATTAATTGCTTTCCTGATTCATCATAAAATTCATCATCCTGAAAATTGTCACATATACATCACTACCATATTATCCTACCATTATATTGCCTTTAACATCACTACCATATTACACCTAAATAAACCTACCATTATATTTCCTTTAACATCACTACCATATTACACCTAAATAACCATACCATTATGTTGCCTTTAACATCACTACCATATTACACCTAAATAACCATACCATTATGTTGCCTTTAACATCACTACCATATTAAACCTAAATAAACCTACCATTATATTTCCTTTAACATCACTACCTTATTAAACCTAAATAAAGATACCATTATGTTGCCTTTAACATCACTACCATATTAAACCTAAATAAACATTCCATTATATTGCATTTAACATCACTACCATATAAAACCTAAATAACCATACCATTATGTTGCCTTCAACATCACTACCATATTAAACCTAAATAAACATACCATTATGTTGCCTTTAACATCACTACCATATTAAACCTAAATAACCATACCATTATATTGCCTTTAACATCACTACCATATTAAACCTAAATAACCATACCATTATGTTGCCTTCAACATCACTACCATATTAAACCTAAATAAACATTCCATTATATTGCATTTAACATCACTACCATATAAAACCTAAATAACCATACCATTATGTTGCCTTCAACATCACTACCATATTACACCTAAATAAACCTACCATTATATTGCCTTTAACATCACTACCATATTAAACCTAAATAAACATTCCATTATGTTGCCTTCAACATCACTACCATATTACACACAAATAATCTGCCACTATATTGCTAATTAAAATTTGTACTGGGTTTAATTTTAAAGGTCTTTTAACTTGGTAAACTGACAGCAAATGATTGAGCAGAT
The DNA here is from genome assembly GCF_031769215.1 of Ylistrum balloti. NCBI lineage: Eukaryota > Metazoa > Mollusca > Bivalvia > Pectinida > Pectinidae > Ylistrum > Ylistrum balloti. The sequence goes on along the minus strand of NW_026782627.1, from coordinate 814,334 downwards.
GACAGAGAACCATTAAGTGTGCCCACAGACATATATACTAAATCTAGAATAGTTATGGACATCACAATTCAAATGTCACAATGAGAATAGCAGATATATGAAATGTAACGCTAACATATTTCAATCATTAAATTTTAAGTGAACTTAATTTTATTTTTCAGCAGAGTCTGAATGCAAATTTTTGACAAATTCTGGTGTTTAGAGCTCTCTGAAAAGTAAACTCTAGCTCTGTTTTCTGTAAAGTCAAATCTGTTTTTACACAGCACCTCATGCTTCAACCTATTGGAGATATTCTGTTGTTGCCATCCTTGACACTAACAACACTTTTCATAGGTTAAGTAATAAACTTATTTTCATCATTTGAACTTCCTCTCATCTTTATATAACTTTTCATCATTACAATTGAATCTTCATATATGACTTTTCATTCTTTAAACTTTATTTCAACTTTGATCTTTCATATAATTTCAACCTTACAAATTCTGTTCATCTTGTTCTTTATTTCATTCAAATTATTACTTCATTTCATTCTAAACTCTGTTTCAATCTTAATTTCCTGAGGTGCTCCCAAAATAAAACATAGTTACGACAGCTGAGTTGGTAACATAATATGTGCAATCTGTCTTAGAATTGTGATAAGGAAATGTGAGAGCTAGGGGTATTAGTCCTGTGCTTATTATAAATACCATGTCACTTGAATTATTCTCATTTAAGGGGAAGGGAATATATTATCAAACTGAAAACACAGCTATCAGGCAATACTGATTGCTAAATTCTATGACATATTAATATCTCAATAGGTTGAACCTTAATGAACAATACACAGATATCCCAAATATGTTGATACTAATTATATACCACGGTGTACTTACAATGGTTCACAATTATGTATATAAACTCCTTTCATTATGATATCATTGGATGTTGGAACATTATTATTTGAATGTCAAAATACCCAACAAGAAAAATAATACAATCTCCCAAGATAAACAGATAGTTTAAGAATACATATCAGCACAACCCACTGTATTGTCTAATTAGTACAATAGAATCCAGTATCAGAGAGTATGGTGCTGTAATAATAAAATCAGGAAATACTATTGTACCTAGATTTGTTTCTGAAAACATGTTCTGCACCACCGGTTTAAGATTAATACCCAAACTTAAAGGAAATTCATTTCTGTATTACTGCGATCAGTTAGCATTTATAAATTTTTCTAGACTGTGTCACAAACTAACAAGTCAGGACTTTATAAATAAAAAATAAATATTTTAATGTATATCTTGACTGATGATTCAAGATTCAAATAATTGATTCCGATATCAAATACAACAAGCGTTCCAATGGCTGTCGTATTATTTACATGTGTAATAATCTATATCGCTACACTATTGAATTTACAAACAAACTTAAATCAAGAATCTTTCAAAAAAGATTTTCAACATATTTCTGGCAAAGTGTGTATTCAAACTGAATTAAGATAACAATTTTGATTTGATAACACCAGGAATGCAATCACACATCAACTTAATAACAACAGGGCAATGAGACGTGAAATGTAATGATGTGACCTAGAAATCAGACAAAAGACACAAATTAACAGGTAAAGACAATACACCTCACACTTTAGAGCAGGGTAAAGGTAGGCTTTGTTTAATTAATACCATACAAGATTTAATGCACAGTATATATACTGTCCCCATCAGTGAATAAACTTTTCCTATCAAAAAAAGAAGAAAGGGCCATAACTCTGTTAATAATGGGAATATGAAGAATTTCAGTTCACCAGATTGCAGCTCTGCCATCTCAATGGTTAGTTAATGTCAAGGACCAAGTGAAATGAAAAACTAAGGGTCATAACTCTTATGAAGCGAAAAGCAAAATTTTATGACCATCAAAGAGTAAACGGTGAGACTGAGAGAATTATATTGTACAAAGACATATCAGTTTTTAAAAACTGAGTGACTATCTCTTAAAATACATGGACAGTTTGACTTTATATGCAAAAAGCTGTATATTACACCTTATATATTAGCATAAAAAAACCTCTGGAAGGATCTTGTGATGAAAACAAGATAGAATTACACTGTGTCTTTATATATATATATATATATACAAGGATACCTGTTGTTTTGAACCTTAAAACATTCTACGGATTCCACTAGGAGTTACCTTCATACAAGAATGTATTTATATAGCTACAGCATTAGATGTAATGATAAGATAGTGGGAATGGGGTGGTCCATGTTTAGCCTGTGTTACAAGATCTATTGTATTACCTTGCTGTGGCATGTAGGTGTACACACTATCATATAGAATCTGCTGACAAGTGGTTCCACAAGGAATTTAATAACACACATGGATCAAATGCCTGTTCTAATGTTAACAGAAATGATCAAATGTCTTGTCTAATGTTAACAGAAATGATTAAATGTCTCGTCTAATGTTAACAGAAATGATTAAATGTCTCGTCTAATGTTAACAGAAATGATTAAAAGTCTCGTCTAATGTTAACAGAAATGATTAAATGTCTTGTCTAATATTAACAGAAATGATCAAAAGTCTCGTCTAATGTTAACAGAAATGATTAAATGTCTTGTCTAATGTTAACAGAAATGATTAAATGTCTCGTCTAATGTTAACAGAAATGATTAAATGTCTTGTCTAATGTTAACAGAAATGATCAAATGCCTGTTCTAATGTTAACAGAAATGATCAAATGTCTCGTCTAATGTTAACAGAAATGATTAAATGTCTCGTCTAATGTTAACAGAAATGATTAAATGTCTCGTCTAATGTTAACAGAAATGATTAAAAGTCTCGTCTAATGTTAACAGAAATGATTAAATGTCTCGTCTAATGTTAACAGAAATGATTAATGTCTCGTCTAATGTTAACAGAAATGATTAAATGTCTCGTCTAATGTTAACAGAAATGATTAAATGTCTCGTCTAATGTTAACAGAAATGATTAAATGTCTTGTCTAATGTTAACAGAAATGATTAAATGTCTCGTCTAATGTTAACAGAAATGATTAAATGTCTTGTCTAATGTTAACAGAAATGATTAAATGTCTCGTCTAATGTTAACAGAAATGATTAAATGTCTTGTCTAATGTTAACAGAAATGATTAAATGTCTCGTCTAATGTTAACAGAAATGATTAAATGTCTTGTCTAATGTTAACAGAAATGATTAAACATCTCGTCTAATGTTAACAGAAATGATTAAATGTCTCGTCTAATGTTAACAGAAGTTATGAAATGTCTTGTCTAATGTTAACAGAAATGATTAAATGTCTCGTCTAATGTTAACAGAAATGATTAAATGTCTCGTCTAATGTTAACAGAAATGATTAAATGTCTCGTCTAATGTTAACAGAAATGATTAAATGTCTTGTCTAATGTTAACAGAAGTTATGAAATGCCTGTTCTAATGTTAACAGAAATGATTAAATGTCTCGTCTAATGTTAACAGAAATGATTAAATGTCTCGTCTAATGTTAACAGAAATGATTAAATGTCTCGTCTAATGTTAACAGAAATGATTAAATGTCTCGTCTAATGTTAACAGAAATGATTAAATGTCTTGTCTAATGTTAACAGAAATGATTAAATGTCTCGTCTAATGTTAACAGAAATGATTAAATGTCTTGTCTAACGTTAACAGAAATGATTAAATGTCTTGTCTAATATTAACAGAAATTACTTAATGTCTCGTCTAATGTTAACAGAAATTATGAAATGTCTTGTCAACAGATAACAAATATTTAACCTAACTGCTGATTAACAGAAATCAAAATGGCTATCCTTCAGGACCATGTTACTAGTTACTCTAAAATTTGGTGACTGTCACCCTGTGGTTTTCATCCTATAATTATCAAACACAAGAGGTTTCTGATCAGTACAAAAATGAAAATGGCACAATTTAATATTAAGTGAAACTTGCACATAAAATTTAAGAAAGATCCATCCTATATTTCTCATGAAACGGCTATAACAAACTTTCATTGTCAAAATCCATGATGACCACTTGTCAGCCATTTTGTTTTTCTGATCTGTCTCAAAATCAAGAGGGCACCACTACGAAACAAGGGAAACCTACATAAGGAATGTGGGAAAGATCTATCCGTTATTTCTTGAGAAATAACAATCCTTCATTTTCAAAATCTGATAAGGCCCTCTGTCAGCCCTTTTTTACTTAATCAGTCCCAAACTCAAAAGGACACAACTAGGTACCAAAGAAAGCTTTCCTATGATAGTTGAGAAACATACATCCAGTATTTCTCAAGAAATAGCGATTACAAGGACTGTTCACGGGTGGACAGACCAAGGACATATGGTGATTTAAATAGTCCACCATCTGATGAGAGTGGTCTCAATATTGAAATTTTTTTAATAAGTTTTCATTCATAGATAAGTAAAATTCATTTGCGTATTTTGAGAATGAGATTTGTTTTGAAAGCCCTTCATGTTTCCTTGAGGTAACAGTTTTAATTTTATTACCAAAGCAATGATGGTCTGTTTAGACAAGTCTAACTGACAATTTAATGATGTTCTTATCACATTTAAATTTTTTTTCCAAAATTTTAGCTGATTTGTAAGGAATTCTATTTCATAACAACATGATATCATCGTAATATCTCCAAACACTTGGTTTATTTTACAGCCAGTTAGTTTTATCAACCCAAAATATCAATCAGTATGGGTGACTTGTATTGAAGTGTGTAAGGATTTATAGAAAATACAGGAATCAAACCCTGGTCACCAGTAAGGAAGGCGAGGGAGCTACCTAGGCAGCACAAAACTACTCGAACATTAATAAAACAGAGAATACTGGGTGATAAAAAACATTGAAGTAAGTGTCACTTAGCATTAATCTTATTTAATCTCACAGGTTTAGTATGTTACAAAATGTAGGATAAAGGGAGTTTGACGATAAAATGATTCATAACGCTCAGAATCATAAAGTGAGAATAACTAAGATACATGGATATCTCACACCATGGATAGTATGTATACACCTGTCTAGGGAAAGATACATAGATATCTCACACCATGGATAGTATGTATACACCTGTCTTGGGTAAGATACATGGATATCTCACACCATGGATAGTATGTATACACCTGTCTAGGGTAAGATACATGGATATCTCACACCATGGATAGTATGTATACACCTGTCTAGGGTAAGATACATGGAAATCTCACACCATGGATAGTATGTATACACCTGTCTAGGGTAAGATACATGGAAATCTCACACAATGGATAGTATGTATACACCTGTCTAGGGTAAGATACATGGATATCTCACACCATGGATAGTATGTATGCACTTGTCCAGGGTAAGATACATGGATACACCAAGAAAAGAGTGTATACACCTGTCCAAGTTAGAGACATAGATAAGTGACACCAGGAAAGGTTTGGATTCACCTGTGTAACATAAGAGACATGGATGGCTGACACCAGGAAAAGTTTGGATACACCTGTCCAAGGTTAGAGACATGGATAGCTGACACCAGGAAAGTTTGGATACACCTGTCCAAGGTTAGAGACATGGATAGCTGACACCAGGAAAAGTTTGGATACACCTGTATAACGTAAGAGACATGGATAAATTGCACCAGGTAAAGTTTGGATACACCTGTCCAAGGTAAGAGACATGGATAGCTGACACGAGGAAAAGTTTGGATACACCTGTCCAAGTTAGAGACATAGATAGGTGACACCAGGAAAAGTTTGGATACACCTGTATAACGTAAGAGATATGGATAAATTGCACCAGGAAAAGTTTGGATACACCTGTCCAAGGTAAGAGACATGGATAGCTGACACCAGGAAAAGTTTGGATACACCTGTGCAACATAAGAGACATGGATGGCTGACACCAGGAAAAGTTTGGATACACCTGTCCAAGTTAGAGACATGGATAGCTGACACGAGGAAAAGTTTGGATACACATGTCCAAGGTTAAAGACATGGATAGCTGACACCAGGAAAAGTTTGGATACACCTGTGCAACATAAGAGACATGGATGGCTGACACCAGGAAAAGTTTGGATACATCTGTCCAAGGTTAGAGACATGGATAGCTGACACAAAGAAAAGTTTGGATACACCTGTTCTGGGTAATTAAGAGACATGAATATCTTATATCATGCAGTTCAAGTCTGTGTACCTATGTACAGTCAGAGAAAAGAGAATTGATTTCTAATGTTCCTTGTATTTTACCTGACATTGTGACACTATAAGGATATGATAATTGTTGATGGTCTATATATACTGGTTAGAGTTTTCTTGTCAATATTGACATTATAAGGATACTGTAGCCACTTGTCGAACAAGGTTCAGACATTTAAAAGTCCCAACTAAATTAGACTTTTTTTCTCAACACTATAATACCCAACATTCACAGTTCTTCTCTGTGTGGTATAATTATGTAAACTGATACATCATTACAGACTAAAATCCAATTATGTCTTTAATTAAAACTCCTTATTTGGTTCTAGAGTGATTATATTGTGTATAACACACCAGTTATTTTTAACTTAATATTTATATTGAATAGTTTGTAGGTCTTTGACTTGGTTCTCCTGTATATGGTACCTACTTGTGTGTCCCAGTCCTCATCAGGGTGGAGACTCTGAACCTCCATATCAGGTGATATTGACATTGTTACCTGTCACTGTCACCAACAGTTTCTAGATCCCTGATCAGTCACATAGAGTTTGGTTTCAAAGACGCCATAGTTATACGCTGTCACAGTAAAAACCTGCCCACTTTCCTTTCTATATTTCACAGCATGGAATTGATTTTGTCACATTGCCATCATTCAGTGCCATAACAAATACACTTATGGCATGAATACACCACTCCTGCCTTATAATCACATTCACAATGAGTTCCTTTTTAAAGAGTATAAAAAAGTGCAGACATTTTAACAGCTGACTTACATAGGATGTGACAATAGTGACCACGAGTTATCATTCTCCATTAACAATGGAAACACAACGAAGCAAATGTGAAATCTTTTCCCTCACAAAATTTTGTATGTATAAATCCATAAATCAATAAAATCAGTGTTTAACAGCACCTTTAATCTATAAAACAGCGCCAAGAGTGCTAGAGTCAAAAGTGTTCAAACAAAATGCTACTCTCCCTCAGGTCCTAGTCTTCTTCAGAGGCAAGTCCTGGGCTATCTAGAGCTGATCAAGACTCTTCAATTGTTTGGTAAAGTTAAATATCCCATACTATTTGTCAGTACAATATGGATAACTCAGGTCAGTTCCCTAAAACATAGATCTGTGTATTACACACACGGGGTGATAATCCAACTTGTATTACTGTGTGTGTATTTACACTCGGATACATTCTTCTAGTTCTTTGTGCTATCCAAGTTATATTAATGGATAGCATTAAATAGTTAAAGGTACAATAGAGAATTCATATACAAATGACCTAAAATATTACCATAATGCTAACATGACCTTTGTATTGAATTGAACCCTATGAGGTCGTATCTTGACGTGTGCCCACATGCCGTTATTTAAGTAGCTGGCAGAATAAATCATAAAAGCCATTCAACGACTTAACTTCACAGGTATTCTACATGAATCAGGTGTGGAAGCACACAACATACCATACATTGTCATTAGTAGATCTCAGGTGTGCAATATCAGATCAGGTTAGAAATGTGACCGTGGATTATATATATCCTGAAATTGTGTGACAAGTTTTGCTATATGTCTCAGTGAATCTGTTTGTGTTCTCCATAGCTGCTACTCTGCTGTTCATACTTAGATATTCATAACTAACAACACTTTTATGATAAAAACCTAGTATTCCTAACGGACAAAGAATCAATACAGTGAACAGGTACACAAACCTTTTTGATAAGACACTACAGGACATGAAATATCATTTTAGAAATCAATAGCACAAACGACAATTATACATATGCAGTACAGTGATAATGGAACCTAAATCGACGATAACACAACCAACAAACCATTACAAGCCATTCAAATTGATCCCATAGTAATTTACCAACAATATCAATCTTCTAACACTGCCTATACTGATATAACTGTCCATGTACTTCTGGGTCAGTTTTTTCTGATGCATTTATCTTCAGTTCAAATTCAGCAATACTTGTTAAAATACACAAAACAAAATTCTTAGATGCCTATATATTCAGCCTGTCTGAATAGCTTCAAAATATCGTCACTACAGGAACCACCATGCTGAAAATATAATTAATTTGATTTCAGAATCGTGTCAATAATGTGAACTCCACATCGGACTAAGTCACATATCATCATAACACAACACATCATAATAGTATCTCTACTGATGGTTCATCAAGCAATATTGGTGTTTCAAGAGAATAGTTTTCCGAAGAAATACTGAGTGAACTAACCATAGAGAATTGAGATTTGAAAATCTGCTGCTAACTCATCATGTGATCTTAAAGGCACTGTATATTAAAAAATCTCTGGATAAGGTGACACCAATTAAAGCCTACCAGAAGTCATCATGTTATTGAAGTAGTACTGATCTATATGATGAATCCTCATTAAGGACACTTCTTATAACCTCTGACAGCTCAAAAAATTACACCAAAGTGACCAAATATTAATCATTCCTATTTAGATTACATACTGTAATAGGACTTCATGTTGATTATTTTAGGTCTCATATCAATTAAGACTTCAGACCGATGGTTTTAGGTCACATACCAAAACTTCAGACTGATGGTTTTAGGTCACATACCAAAACTTCAGACTGATGGTTTTAGGTCACATACCAAAACTTCAGACTGATGGTTTTAGGTCACATACCAAAACTTCAGACTGATGGTTTTAGGTCACATACCAAGGCTTCAGACTGATGGTTTTAGGTCAAAAACCAAAACTTCAGACTGATGGTTTTAGGTCACATACCAAAACTTCAGACCGATGGTTTTAGGTCACATACAGGTAATTCTCTTATCCTGAACAGGTAATTCTCTTACCATGGACAGGTAATTCTCTAACCATGGGCAGGTAATTCTCTAACCATGGACAGGTAATTTTCTTACCATGGACAGGTAATTCTCTTACCATGGACAGGTAATTCTCTTACACTGGACAGGTATTTCCCTTATCCTGGACAAGTAAATCCACACTTTCATTGTTTCGTTGTCTTATCCGAGGGTTGAGACAAGGGAATTCCCCTGTCAGGACAATGATATGAAGTCACAGTAACAATTCATTGACATCCTTAATTCATGTCAACGATATGAAGCATTTGAACAACAAATATACATAGCAGTACCTAATAAATCCTGCAAGGTAAAGGAAAAATAACCATTCACCTCCCCCTTTTAGCTGAAATAACATAAGCTCAACCCTCAGGAAAAGATTATTCTTGTTTGCTAACTTAATCATCTCTCCCCTCAGGTTGAGATCCATCTATATATATCTCACCTCCACTGGGGTGAAAATTCTATTAGTCTGACCCTTGGATTGAGATTGAGGAATTCCTTTTCATATCTTTGATTATGCACCAATGATGTGAAGCACTGAGACAAAAAAAACATACTCAAGAAGATCAGCAGAGTTAGAAAAATATCATTCACCACCTTGTTGGTAAGTTTTGGGATCTCAACCCACAGGAAAACAATATTGAGCGTCTATCTCTTGACCTGCCTGTCGTAAACCAACTTTTGACCTGCTAATAGTAGCATCTATCTTTTGACCAGCCTGTACTATGAGTCCATTTTTTGACAAGCCTGTACTATGAGTCTATTTTTTTACCAGCCTGTACTATGAGTCTATCTTTTGACCAGCCTGTACTATGAGTCTATCTTTTGACCAGCCAGTACTATGAGTCTATCTTTTGACCAGCCTGTACTATGAGTATTTTTTTTGACCAGCCTGTACTATGAGTCTATCTTTTGACCAGCCTGTACTATGAGTCTATTTTTTTACCAGCCTGTACTATGAGTCTATTTTTTTACCAGCCTGTACTATGAGTCTATCTTTTGACCACCCTGTACTATGAGTCTATCTTTTGACCAGCCTGTACTATGAGTCTATCTTTTGACCAGCCTGTACTATGAGTCTATCTTTTGACCAGCCTGTACTATGAGTCCATTTTTTGACAAGCCTGTACTTTGAGTCTATCTTTTGACCAGCCTGTACTATGAGTATTTTTTTTGACCAGCCTGTACTATGAGTCTATCTTTTGACCAGCCTGTACTATGAGTCTATCTTTTGACCAGCCTGTGCTAGGAGTCTATCTTTTGACCAGTCTGTACTATGAGTCTATCTTTTGACCAGCCTGTACTATGAGTCTATCTTTTGACCAGCCAGTACTATGAGTCTATCTTTTGACCAGCCAGTACTATGAGTCTATCTTTTGACCAGCCTGTACTATGAGTCTATCTTTTGACCAGCCTGTACTATGAGTCTATCATTCGACCAGCCTGTACTATGAGTCTATCATTCGACCAGCCTGTACTATGAGTCTATCTTTTGACCAGCCTGTACTATGAGTCCATTCTTTGACAAGCCTGTACTTTGAGTCTATCTTTTGACCAGCCTGTACTATGAGTATTTTTTTTGACCAGCCTGTATTTTGAGTCTATCTTTTGACCAGCCTGTACTATGAGTCTATCTTTTGACCAGCCTGTGCTAGGAGTCTATTTTTTGACCAGTCTGTACTATGAGTCTATCTTTTGACCAGCCTGTACTATGAGTCTATCTTTTGACCAGCCAGTACTATGAGTCTATCTTTTGACCAGCCTGTACTATGAGTCTATCTTTTGACCAGCCTGTACTATGAGTCTATCATTCGACCAGCCTGTGCTAGGAGTCTATCTTTTGACCAGCCTGTACTATGAGTCTATCTTTTGACCAGTCTGTACTATGAGTCTATCTTTTGACCAGCCTGTACTATGAGTCTATCTTTTGACCAGCCTGTACTATGAGTCTATCATTCGACCAGCCTGTACTATGAGTCTATCTTTTGACCAGCCTGTACTATGAGTCTATCTTTTGACCAGCCTGTACTATGAGTCTATCTTTTGACCAGCCTGTACTATGAGTCTATCTTTTGACCAGCCTGTACTATGAGTCTATCTTTTGACCAGCCTGTACTATGAGTCTATCTTTTGACCAGCCAGTACTATGAGTCTATCTTTTGACCAGCCTGTACTATGAGTCTATCTTTTGACCAGCCTGTACTATGAGTCTATCTTTTGACCAGCCTGTACTATGAGTCTATTTTTTTACCAGTCTGTACTATGAGTCTATCTTTTGACCAGCCTGTACTATGAGTCTATCTTTTGACCAGCCTGTACTATGAGTCTATCTTTTGACCAGCCTGTACTATGAGTCTATCTTTTGACCAGCCTGTACTATGAGTCTATCTTTTGACCAGCCTGTACTATGAGTCTATCTTTTGACCAGCCTGTACTATGAGTCTATTTTTTTACCAGCCTGTACTATGAGTCTATTTTTTGACCAGCCTGTACTATGAGTCTATCTTTTGACCAGCCTGTACTATGAGTCTATTTTTGACCAGCCTGTACTATGAGTCTATCTTTTGACCAGCCTGTACTATGAGTCTATTTTTTGACCAGCCTGTACTATGAGTCTATCTTTTGACCAGCCTGTACTATGAGTCTATCTTTTGATCAGCCTGTACTATGAGTCTATTTTTTTACCAGCCTGTACTATGAGTCTATTTTTTGACCAGCCCGTACTATGAGTCTATTTTTTGACCAGCCAGAACTGGAAGTCTATGTTGAACTAGCCAGATTTATAAGAGCCCTGAGTACTAAAAGTCAATGTTTTAACCAGTTCTCTAAGAGTCTATCCACTGACCCTGACCCAGCTCGAATACCTGTTTAACTTCAAAATGTTGATACATAACTTTAAACACTATATCAAACATGTTTCTAAAGGTTTAAATGAGATCTGTAACATGTAAACAATATAGATTGAAGGTGGCACCAGCTTCTGTCCAATGAATGTTGTGGTCAATTGTGGCGGTACATGTACAAGTTTTCAATTCCTGTGAAATGTCTTGGGATCAATGTTGTTACAGTTCTTGTTTATGATGATACCAGCAACTTTATACTTGGCATGTCTTACTTCTTACACACATTTTTATACAGTAAGTAGCAAATGGACAGAACAATTTTCTCTTCATTGATATATTAACCGTTCAAAATTCAGTATTTGACTAGTAATTCTTAATACCTAACTGGCCTCTTCTCACTTTCTATATTATCTGATCAAAATCACAAAAATGTCACAACATACAACATGAAAAAAATCTGATATCACAGTCAGTTTATGATAACATCAGAGGAACCACGAATGAAAATGGCACGAGTTGTTTAGGAAAATCTTTTTAAAGTAAATGGATTAATGAAATACACTTTCAAATGAAGTAATATACACAGTGTATACAACTGATCCATGGAGTTGTTCAGCCTTGAAGTTGATGACCATATCATGTCACATACAGTGAGCTGATGGCAATACAACAAGGTTATGCTGTATAGTTTTTAGAAATTGAGGCAACAAACTTTAAATGTGAAAATCCAAAATGGCCACCACCTCAAATATTTAACAAAGTTCTAATTGTGACATATATGCACATTACTAGGACTTAAACTGAACGGGCCAATAAATATCTTTTGACCAGCCTGTACTATGAGTATATTTAACAAAGTTCTAATTGTGACATATATGCACATTACTAGGACTTAAACTGAACGGGCCAATAAAGATTGAGGAAGTTCTTTCTGCTGAAATAACAGTAACAAGACATTGTTCTCAGGACATCAGTACTGACATTAGGACAGAAATAGGGACCAAAGACAGAAACTGATTTGCAATTAAGTTCTGTGTACCTATCTGTTGATGTTCACTTAGCAAAGGCTTAAAATACAACTTCCCTATTAGTAAGTCTTCCAAAAGTTTTATTTATTGTAAATTTGATTGACAGTTCTCACAGCAAATAACACATCAATATGGCACAGAAACACATGTATACCAGGTAACTGTAATTATACATTTTTATCTAAAAGATAAATTATCAATAAATTCTTAACATTAACAACCCCTAGATAACTGACTTTGGTCACTTGTTAAAATTTCAGTCATCTATAAAGTCACACAAGGGATTGTAGCTAGGTTATTTGGGGTATTTGTGGTCACATGTAGGAATGTAATTTTCACCTTGGTCACTTGTGATGATGTTTCAAACCAAGGAAAATAGTTCAATCTGAACAAACAAACCTTAAAAATATTCATTCAAAATCTTTAAGTATCATGTACAAATTAACCAGCTTGCTTATAACAGCACATGAGGACAACAGAAACTCTAGGTTTAAGGTTTTCATAAATAATTAAAACATTCTGCAATTAATGCCATTTCTAATTTCTAATCATTGGCAAGAGAAATTTCAATCACATGCACACAACTTTATCTTCAAAATTCAAATGTAAATAACTCAGACTAGTAACAACAAAATCAAACACTTGGCTGATTTGGCAATATCTGTGACATTTAAAACTGCAACACTCATATAAACTCCAATAACTATTTAAAATGTTATTCTTCTGTCAATACTTTTACTAACATGACACAATGTATCTGAAAGTAGTCTCTATATAATACTCTGACATATTAAACACACTACAGTGAATCCCTGCAGTCAAAGGGAGATAACTACTTAATCTACATGTATGTTGGCTTCCTATGACAAGAAATGGGACAGTAACAGTATGAATCAACAGATATTTAAACAAAACATCCAATTCATGCCCAGTTTATAATCTTTCTAAAGTTCTTCAGGCTTGGCAACATGCAAGTTTTAATATGTCGCCTAGGATTTTATTTATTTTAACATCAGGACATTTTCAAACGGTACCAAAGCAGTTAAGAATATTGTAGAAGAAAAGACTGGCTAGACAAACTAAACAGTAAGCTTGTTCTCTTTAATCTTTTTTTATTAAAACTGATATACCTATGCCAATTAGCCCCCAAATCAAGCCATTTATGTTGAATAACTCTTACTTGCTTTATATTGCAATAAAAATGATAAATTTTAATCAAAATTTAATGATTTATTTCATGTTTCAAAGTTTTCTGTATGAAACTAATAAAGGTGTATCTTTTATCCACTGAGTTAGTAGTATGTCAACCTGTATCTAAAACTTTTCACTCATAGCTAGAAAAAACATTAAAATCACAAATAACCAGCTCATGTATCTATCTTATTGATGTTGTCTGCCATTTTGTTACCTCTTGAAAGGCTTGAGCAATAAATATCTGCATTTTTAAAAGTATATATCATTTGTAGTCATACTACATAAACAGTCCTTTTTGACTGTACCAGTGAGCCAGTTTTTGTAAAATAGATGATTTAAATGATAAAATCAAACTTAAGAAATTGTACCACATCTCCAATCCAATAAATATCAAGGCTAATCATTTCATTATGAGAAAAAATTGTTGCTGTTTCAATTACAGGTAAATGACAAAAAAATACATATAAAACAATATTTCTGTTTACTCCAACTGTTGTCTTTTCAAAATATATATCAGTAGGTACTTTGTGAAATTTTTCATAATTTGCAAGCAGCCGAAAAAAAAAAAAGGCCAGAAAAATTAGCAAGTTCGTTTAGGGGGATCCTTGTCCTCGTACTTAATGTTTTCCTCATGCTGCTCTTTCAGGGTTGACAAGAGATCAGAACTGAGTAGCTCACAGTCATCCTGAGTAAAAGTAAAGTCCAAGCTAAACTTTGTGGTCGGTATGGATAAAATATCCTTAGTCACATTAAACATAGCATCTACTTTAGCACTTGGATCTGTTGAAAAATTACAAAATACATTTACAGAATTCTGAATTCTGGTAAATACTTGCACTTCTTGATTAAATGTTTTCCCCTGATATATGACCTTTTCCCAAAAGGATTCATTAAAGAAATTGTACATTTGATAATCTGCTCGACTCCATCTTTCATGAATGGCACGATCTCCATCATTCTCCTCATACTTATATTTTGCAGAATTCACTCGTTTATAGATAATGTCCTTCATGGTCCAACACATCATTCGTTTAAGAAGAACCAAAGACTCATGGAAATACTCAGCAATCATGATAAGTGCAAACTCATTTTCTGTCCAGTTTAGAAAATCTTGCACAGCTCTAGTATTTTTGCTGATGTCTGCAGTACCCTCTGGAAATCCTGTTTTCATGCCTAGGCAGTGACACATAAGATTTTTGGTCACTGAAAAACCATCGGGGATGCAGTACCTGTATGAAGCCGCTTCAGGGCTTTTATAGATCTTCTCATAGGTGTTTATGTCCTGTAAGTACGTCGAGAGTGGAGTGTCAGACACAATATGTGCCAATTTCTGCATGTTAAAGTAATTGAAAGTTGACTTGAAATGTGACCACGGTTCTCTTATGATAGATATAAACCTTGTCTGGTGTGGAAATAAGGCTTTCATAACTGATGCATTGTAAATTGCATGTTCAATCAGGCAGTTGTAATACCTATATCCACTTGGGCTACTTGAAGGTCGGTAGTCAGAACTTTCCATCATGTATGGCCATCCGAGATAAATGTTTAGCCCTCGAGGTAGTAAAACACTCAATTTGTTTTTCAAAGCAAACCTGCGTAAAATGGTACCCATTGTTTCTGTTGCACATTTCATGCATTTTATGAAAACAAAATTGCGTACTTGACAGTCACGATTGTTGATCAGTTCCGGAGGTCTGTTATCAAACACTTTTTTCGCTTCATCCTTTAAACTTTCTAATTTGATCACTTCCTCCACGTTGCCTGATTCTACATCCTTTTGAACTGTTTCACCTTCTTCAATTCCTTCTCTACCATCATTGAAAGTGTCCTCAGCTTCGAGAACTACTGTAAGGTGTAGAATCAAAACTGCAAGGATGACACACATGCAGAAAAGGACAGCCAGTGGTAAAACTTTGTAGGAACAGAGACGTCTGGATGTTCTACTTAACCTAGCCATTCCATTACATGTACATTGTACATAGAAGGCATGTAGATCTTTATACAGTGACATGGTAAATGTATCTTCAGATATTGCAAGGATTTCTAAAATCAAGTGTCAGTGTTATCTCCAAGTTCAATGCATTTCTATCAAAAGACTGAATTTTTTATCAGTGTCATCAGCCTTAATCAGCTTTGAGTTAAGTTCATACATTTCAGATTTGTGGTTTTCCATATATGGTATGATGAATCACATTAATTCTGTCTTAATTCAAGGTATCTGTACCTAAATATTTGATACATGCCTATACCTCACAAGTCTGATTACTACTGCTCCTCTCAAGTACATGCATTGATTACAGGGCACATATCCTGTAGAGACATCAGTCACAGCTGATAGTCAGGTAACATGTGTATGGTTTACATTGAATCACTGCCATATATGCAGGTAAAGCAAGCTGTGAAATTTAACATTGATCCGAACAAACCGTAAGTTCACAAACAATGGACAGGTAACCAGAATACTACTGTCTCATCAGTCATGGTGACAGTCTCTTCAGTGTGTGAGGATAATAGAGTCAGTGATATTATTGGGATTGTGATCACATCCTTATCTCTGTACGTATACCTGTAATGTCTACCAAAACTGAACAGTGTTCCTTCAGGTAAAATCTCCAAGGTATGAAGAAACATGTATTGATAAGGAAATTCTCCACCTTGTCACAGCAAGCACATGTACATTGTCAATAATCTAGTACACATACACAACACAGTTGTCTACTTTCATTTTCCCACTTGACCTAGACCTGTCTAGTACTTCCTCTCAACTGTACACATACAATTTACCTGTGCTAATGGCTGTGTAAAATGTCAGTAGCATTGTGGGTAACTAGACCTAGCTGTATTTACTGTGTAAGGTCACAGAGTGACTGTTGGTACGTCACAGTCGATAACAATCAGTAACTTTACACCAGTATTCTGTTAATACTATATTACAACACCCAGTTTAATTCTTATACATCTAGACATTCATATACACAACACAGGTTACACAGAAGTGTATATTACCAAATCATGATTTATTTTATTTTGATGTTAGTTTTCTTCACCGACAGACTGTATGACAGACACTGGTGTTTTACAAGTAAATCATTTTGACCATTTAAGGAGAAGTGATTAACGATATCAGAGGTTAACTACAGGAGTGATTTATCTCACACTTATACCAGTATTTGATACTGATATATAATGATTTACAGATTAACTGGTTACACCTGGAAAACACCACCAAAACTGGCACTGGATACCTTAGGCTAACAAACTGCCTCCTAAAACAACAAACAGACTGGCATTTGACAACATTTAAATGGGAATTTTGGAAAAAACAGAAAGGATACAGGAACAAAAGGACAATAAAGATCCAAACAATGGTGGGAAAAAATGAAAAATGAATTTGGAGAAAGCTTTTTTTTATCAAAAAATTACAATTCATGGAATGTTTAGATTTTCAGAGAATCATATTTACATGTTAACATAATCGTTATGTAAAAGTTTCAAGAAAATCTAGCAGTTTAATTAAGGTTGAGACTCCTTGATAGTGTTGAACAGCTATCAATAGTCTTCCAAATAGTGATTTTCTTTGTATGTTTGGATAATATCTAGAAATATGAATCACCACCATGTACCACTAGGAATTTTTTTTCCATGATTTTAGGAAATGCATGATTTGAATTGATATGTGTAGGGGCAGAACCATCCATATTGTAGAATCATTCAGTGGAAAGCAACTACTTCCATGATAAGGGTCAAAGGTCAAGGTTACCACACCTGCTTAAGAGGTGTGATTTCCATACTTAAGATCAGAAGTCAATGTAAATTAAAGTCACAACAACCTATTTTTGTTACAAATCACACCACCACGTTTCTTTACTATGAAACATCCCAGATACACTGTAATCCAAAGTGGCATTCCTGAGGTCAAGGGTCAAAGTCAAGGTTGCAACAACCTTATTTTACCAAATGCAACACTGTGCTATAGACATTCATATACAATGTGCAACATTATTATCAATAACTGATAGCACAATTAAAGATCAAATCGTTTAAGGAATACAGCTCTAACATGGTCTTTTACTGAATGAGGACATGTGTTACAAACATTTAGTTTATACCCTGAGTTCCAAGAGAGTTGACTTAAACCCTAGCTATCACACAGTATTACACCATTTGACCTGTGATGTAAACTACAGTATAACAGAAATAGGTGAAGTGGACAGAACCAAATGAAATATTTGACTTATCCGACAGTTTGACTTTGCTGGGTTTCCATGAATGCAGACATGAATAAAGGTTGACCTTAATTTCATTGGTTGTATTCTGGATATAGGTCTCACAACATGGCTTGACCTTAATGAATAAGTAATAGATAGATAAGAATATTTTCTATTTTAATATCACAACAATATCCTTTATACAAATAAATACGAAGAACAGAAAATGTAATGAGAAACACTTGTTATTGCTGCACACACATTTGAATATGCATCCTCTCTCAAACACATAACTTAATGAAATTGATACCTAAAGTAATATTGTACTTGTACACTTATATCCTTAAGAGTAACAAGTCCCACCAACAATATTTAAATATAAAATGAAATAAATATGTACTCATAAACATTCTACAGTGATGAAACATCTATAGCACTGACTTTGGTTACAAAAGGTGAACTGGTAATTTTTTCATCTGCTAGAACACAGTAGATCTACATATAAAAAGACAACAGTGTGTTCTTTTTCAAGTCTGGAAGCCATAAAATTTATATGCAAGACAAGGTGACACCTAAACATTTGATACAAAAAAGGAAATTTTGGTAGAATTTAGAAGGGATGGACCACAAACTATATTTGACACAAATGAAGTATTCAATCAAAAGCATCCAAATCATTTGTGTTTAATTTACAAAGACAAAGAAGAGCAAAAATATGGACTGAACAAAAAACTGCAAGAAAATACCAACATGGCAACATAATTATAATTCAAACTCAAATTCCATAAAACTAGGGCAAAATATGAACAAAAGAATGATTTACATGGAGACTTCTGAAAAAGTACCAGGATACTAAGACCAGGTGTTCTGGAAGAGTAAGCATCTTCTGCTTCATCAATGACACCTGCCATGTAAACCTTGGTCAACACGGTATTGAGAACAAGGTATACTACAAAAGAACCAACAGTCAAGCTACCAAGTATCAAATAGTACAGCTTCATGTCACACAAAGAAATAGAATATTTCTCAGTTAGATCACTGTGGCGACCATAAAACTTCCCCATAATTTTCATTATTCAACTCACCTGATGTTTTGGATTCAAGCATGTTCAACACCAGTGAATTGTACTGTAGCTAAAACAAATGTTTAATGTTACTTACCTTGCTGGGTGTGACATTAGGATCCTCCACATCTAGGCTATTGTACTTGTGTTGAGGGTATAGGGGTTTGGAGCGACGACCATATCGCTTACCATCTTTAATGTACACAGGAGTGACCTCATCAGACATGTCTGGAAAATGATGGAAACGGTGCTTTACAAGTGTCAAACATGCATAACTCATTAAAAAGAAAGTTCAGTCTCAAGGAAATGTCTTAATTATCAAGCAAGAACAAGATCTTTGGGATAAAAGTCATGCAGGCAATCCTGAAAATTAGGGCTGGTGTCACCTCAGGATAAACGCACGTCACTAGTGTAAGTTTTGTCTTGATTTGTCACTTTGCATTCATAAAAAGAAGCAATTACAGGATTTTCACAACGGTGACCATTCGTGGAAGTCCTCTCTCCATACCATATTTTCTTTCATGCAAAGCAATTTTTATAAGATTAATGTGGCTATGGTGGCCATCTTGAATGCAACACAGGTCTGGAATTCCGTTTGGACTGACTGTGAACCATACAAAACCTAACTGTGGAAGTCCTATCTTGATAAAGCAGATAAGGATTTCCTATCAGGAAAAGCAGAAATAGCAAGATTTTTAAGCTGGCCATTGTGGTGGCCATCTTAAATGTCACATTTGAATGCAAATAACTCATACCCTACTACATGTATGGACTTACTCACAAGTGGAGGTCTTGATTCTGTTATCAATCAAGCAAAGGAGAATGACGTTTTTTACAAACAAATGGATGGATAATGGACACCAGATAAATGACAATATGCCACAACACAAGCTCTTCTGGACTTCGAACGGTGAGCAAAAACATCTTGTTGGAATAATCCACTAGGACCCATAAAACTTATAATATCAGAAAGATTTCCCTTTATATGTAATCAACAAACTGATGCTTAGCATAAAAAAATCCCCTACAATAAATGTTCATGTACTCTGGATGAAATACTTATCAATATTGAATTTCATAATGATTTATAAAATTGATTTTGCTACGAAGAAGTCCAAACTTATAGTCTGATCAAGTCCACTACTATCTTCTTTAAAAGTCCATCATTAGGCACACATTGGTAGCAGTGCTCACTAGTGACTATACTAGGAAAACTATTAACACAACTAGAGGTGTGAGGGATATAATATGATAATTCTGATGCCTTTCGATCAGAGACATCTGCAATGTTTAGGAAATTGCATAAATCTATAACTTCTTTTCAAACATTGCACTGAATCTCTGGACAGATTTTGTAACCCATTGACATTATACTTTCTGACCAGTAATCATTACCTGGTTCATTGCTAACTCGTTCAGTGGCCCGATTCAATCTCAATTAAAAATAAGTACTATTGTATATAATATTCGCATTCGATATAAGTTACACACGTAGATTCAGAAATGTTTTTAATGGTTCCTATGGCAAGTAGCTGTCCTACAGGAAGATAAGTGAAGGAATTAATAACATTATCAGTGACTTGTCAAAGATTACGAGTAGTTTCAATAAGTCATTCATTCATATCTTTGTTCCTCCAAATTTGAAGAATTATGAACAACATTGAGAAAACAAATAGTTACATAGGAAGAAACATAAAAGACATAGATAAATGTTCATTAAGAACAAAAGTATATGGAATTAAGTATGAAACATAATATATGTATAATGTTCACAGCCATACACAGAAATACTACAGAATATACAAAACAAGTAAAGAAAAGAGAATCAAATTCCCAGAATTAACCAGATATATAACATGTATTTGGCCTCTATGTCTACAAAGACATGCCCTTAACTAAATGCGAGGAAGGAGGCTTTTTCAGCAATAATGCAACAATCCCTTGAAAATGAGACAAAAAGATAATCCTCATTTTTAAACATGTCTTTTATGATGGCAGGTGGACTGTCATGGATGCCGGTAATTTGAATCTCTCTACATGATTTAACAAGAAAAACATACACCTGGACTGGATAATCGTCAACTGTTTTGGTAAAAATTTTCATGTACATTGAATAACATAGGACTTAAAGATTCTACACTACAGTGAGCAACTGCGTCTGCCACAAATACATTGCATTGAGAACATGCTAGTTCATAATTAGGTGAAAGATTCAATAGCTTTGCAACATTTTTACAAAAATATGGGAAACATTTAGCAAGGCACCTTATATGCAAGATATACCTATTTCTACCAGGAACTGTAACCAAACTGCCCAAATATCAATTCCTATTTCCAAAGTATAAAGACATATACACTACAATTAATAAGTAATAAAATTGTTGGTATCATCGTGGAGATGCATGCAGCTCACCTGAATCAGAGTTATTTCCCTTGAGCGTTGTCCCATCATGTTCAGTGTTGCGATTGCCCTGATGTGATTCTTGGTTAATCTTTGCTGCAGTCTGACACAATATTTGGACAAATGTGTTCTTAAACTGCTCAAATGTTACCTGTAGACGAATTGTTTTACATCATTATTAATGGTTATATATCATTGTATCCACAAATGTGTTCATTCTACATCAGATCAACTTCCACATTTTCCTGTGAACCAATCATTTTTTCCATTGTAAAACATTGAAATTATTCTCAGCATATATTTGTGTCTTGGAATATGATCATGTATTTTTTTGTTTTCATACTTTTAACTTAATAAATAAACAAAAGAAAGCAGTGTAATTATGAAGCAAAGATTTTTGAATTCCATTTCATCAGGCTTTAAGCATAATCATTGGTGAATATAATATCTTTAATGAAGTCGGGGTTTAAGATTATACATTCAAATTAAGGGTTTCACCTTGCCCCAATATACAAGACTTAACA
This sequence comes from Ylistrum balloti, assembly GCF_031769215.1. Lineage (NCBI taxonomy): Eukaryota > Metazoa > Mollusca > Bivalvia > Pectinida > Pectinidae > Ylistrum > Ylistrum balloti. Next base: position 792,039 of record NW_026782627.1, on the reverse strand, counting down.
CCACCATAGCCTTGTTACTTTTTGCGAACTGAATGATCTTCATACTTTGAGAAGTTGAAAGAATGTGTTAGTTTTGAGCACCATCTGATCATACAATAGTAATAGACCCACACTGAGTTTGATATGGTTAATCTATTTGAAACATTTTTAGAACCTGTACTTGTGGAGAGTTATAACCCCTTTAAGCCAAAATCCGTTTTGTTTTTTCTGATCACACCAAAATCATATGGGAGCAAAGAGGGACCAAGGGACCCCTACACATGAAATTTGAGGAAGATCTATGTGTTAATTCTCTAGAAATAGGGATAACAAACTATTCTCGGTGAAATCAGAGATGGTCACCTGTTGGCAAATTTGTTTTTCTGTTCAGTCCCAAAATCAAACGGGCTAACCTAACGACCAAGGGGAACCTACATATGAAATTTGAGAAAGATTCATCCAGTACTTCTCAAGAAATAGCAATAACAATAACGGATGGATGACAGACCACAGCTGAAGAGCGATTTGAACAGCCCACCATCTGACAATGGTATATCAGCAAAATGGTACACGAAAAGTCTGCCATGATCAAACAATGACCAGATTTGTAAGTAGATTCTTGACATATGAATTTGTCTTAGCAGTATGGTAGTTGATTCTTAAAGGATTGAGATTTTTATAAAAACTATTCATGTGTGGAAATGGCTTACCCAAGACTTTTTCAATGATACAAGGCTTTGCAAATGATACAAATTGCAATACATTTCATCCTAGACTGATGCACAAAAAGATGGCTAAGTGCATGCAGTTTGATAAAGGTTATGTTGTTTAAAAGTGTTAGCATGGGTTTTCTACATTGACCCTACAACTTCAAATCTTGAACTCATCCAAGATGAATCTTGTTAATTGTGTGTGTGAAGTTATATCGAAATCCCTCACAGAATGGACTCCACAAAAAGCACTGTGAGGTTTGCATCTAAAGTTACGTATGGTCAACATCCACATCCCCTCCCCACACCCCCATCCCCACACCCCCATCCCCCACACCCCCATCCCCACACCCCCATCCCCACACCCCCATCCCCGCACCCTCCCCCCAACCAATTTCAATGGTGAGGTGATAATAATAATTTTATTGTTTATCAAATGACCTTGTCTTATATTCATCAAGAAAGGCCCCAGCTATATATCCTAAAATTATAAATGTTGGCTAATGATTACTAAAGTGTACACTGTTTGAATCCATAAATACAATGACTCTAGATATTGAGGAGGAATAGTGACTGTCTACCTCTTACATTGAAATGATAAAATGGATAATTCAGGACAATTCCTTTGCATACTTTTAACTAGTTTGAAGTTATTTTTAGTATTTAGAAATATTTTCAAAAATAGTGACATAATATTTGTTATCAGTACTATGACAATTGTTCTATTGAAAAAGTCATTTATACATTTTTATAGGGAATTTATTTTCCGAGTTTGTAATATAATAGAGGATATACATGTATGTTCTCATTTTAACACTTCCTGTCACATATTTTCATGCTATTTTTGCATTTTTTTAAAATCAAATTCATAGGCCAGATAAACAGCCCTTAATTAGCAATCAATCTTATTTGTTACAACTTTCTCAACTCAAGTAGTAAACTGCTGTGTTCATCATATTGAAAACATTGAGTCTATGTAGGCACCGTTCTGTTCCATATTGGTACAACCTTACCTTAACCATGTGCTTCATTTTATCATACTACACCAAAACAGTGTGTGTAATGACTGCCCACTTCAAATTGCTTACCATATGGAATTGACATGAAAACGAATTCAAACACTGAATCAGACAAATGTTTCAATTGTAATTTTAATTGAATTAACATCCCTTATATCATGGTAATTGCATGCAATCATGCTCCCTCCAATGCTTGATGCCAATATTGGTTCAATCTCTTCAACAATACAAAACAGTGCAAGTAATCTCATTTCTTGTATCTGTGTAAGGCCCAGTTCTCAGCCCCCATTGTTGGACCACATTCATTATTTAAAAAAAATACATAAATATAAACAGTATTTATTTTAGAACAATTGTGAAACAAGCTATAGCTTGTAGTAATCACTATTGTTGGCCCGAATGTAAGCACACGGTGGATATTACTGTGGGAGGATACCAGAGTAACAGGGGAAAACCCATGTGGTCAAGCAGGTGACCTTTTCACATCCATTTCGGGTATCAAACCCGGGACAGCTAGGTGAAAGGCGAGTGTGTTACCACTGCACCACCCGACCATCTATTATTTGATTCTCTGTCATAAAGATGGTAAAATTTAGTTAAAATCTCTCCAGCTGTTTCAGACTAGTAGACTTAAAAATGAAAAATAGATTAAAATGACTTGCAAACAGGTAGTGTATTGATTGAAATATTTAATTTGTTAGTACTGTAAAAGGCATTATATACATGAAAGTTCATCTAATAATGAATGTGTGTTAGACATTTACAATAATAGTGTCCACTAAATTTTCTAATTAGAAAGTTTCAGGATACAACAATGTATGATTTAGTCCTTCAATCGTACAGATAAGAGACTAGAAATATATAAAGCAGTAGGGTGATTTAGAGGCCATTGTAACCAAAGAGGAAGATGATTCCAAGCTATAAGAAGATGTTGGTAAACAGACCAGCAGTACCATACAACAAAAAAAGCATAAGTATACCTGAATGATATACATATAGGAGACAATAGTACTATGAATTTACCTTTTTGTTAGCATTTCTCCTCTGAAAGACAATTTAATAACTAAAGGTGTTTTTCCCCATTTTCTTTTCTATTTTCTATTGACTGTCGTTTAAGGTATTTCTACTGGCAATAATCATTGTGTCCATTCTTCAAAGATTTAACTAGGAAACAATCAATTACAAGTTTGTGAAAACATACTAGATAATTCATTCAAGGCGGTATACATTTTTTATCATATGTATAAAAAAAATTGTGTTTATAGTAATATAATCCACACATGTTAAGGTATACAATAACATAATAAACATGTTAATATATTGCATACACAAATCAAAATATCACTGATTGATTGGTGAACATTAAGCGATCCTACTCCAGCTAGAAAGCTATTTAAATTTCCACATTGAAGGTCAATAAAGATAAGCTGAGGTAACCTACATACAAAGTACCAAGATTGCATTTCATAGCAAAATAGGTTGATTGCATGAGATCAAAGGTCAAAAGTGGTCACAATGACCTTTGCATGCAACAATATTCCTTTTTGTATTATACACATAAAAGATATTTAAAAGTTTCCCAATGAAAATCATAGAGTGCTTCAAAAAATGAATGGATATCAATATTTTTCATAAGTGCAAAACATGAATGAAAATACATATATTCCTGCATTCTGAAAATACTATTTCTTACTGTTAAGGCCCCGATATTCTGTAGCAGCTGGTCTACGATATTGTCTGCCTGGTCTGATAACTGTAACTTCTGACACAGGACTATGAGTTCATTACGATTCAGGTAGCCCTTCTCCCAGGTGTCACAGCTGTCAAACACTTCCCTCAGCTGTGAGATGTAGAGATCTGTGTCTTCAAGGTCAACCTCAGCTGTTTCCATAGTTACATATCATCTGCAACTGATAGAGGTCATTGTCTTCAAGGTCAATATCAGCTGTTCTAAGGGTTATATAACATCTTAAATTAATAGAGGTCTTTGTCTTCCAGGTAAATCTCAGTTGTTTCCATAGTTACATGTACATATCAATTGTAATTGATAGAGGTCATTGTCTTCAAGGTCAATCTCAGCTATTTCCATGGTTACATTAATCATCTTCAAACTCAGACATTTCCATGGTTACGAATTGTTTGTAATTGATGGAGGTCAATATCTTTAAGGTCATTTTAGTTACAGTTCTCAACATCTACATCCTATTGGGGTCAGTGCCTACCAGGTCAACCTAAGGCTATTCTCAGGTCAATAACATCATTAAGAATATTGCATCTAAATTCAATATCATGATAAGTCATTCCAGGACAGAAAACTTAACTGTGTAACAGCACCACAGCATGTGATATTCAACCCAGTTACATATATACACATAAAAAATGTACTTTTCAGACATTCAAATTTCTTCAAGTTGTTGGTACAGGTTTAAGTTACATTCCTTTCCAACTCACCTAAAGACAATGTAAATGCCTGACCAACATTCTGTAGTAAGCTGCTCAGTGTCACCATTGTGATCACTTACCACATCCCTCAGTTCCTCAAATGTTTACCACACATACACTGTACCACCATCATGGCACCCAGTAAACCACAACCACATATACTGACAGAAAGATTTCCAAAACATTTTCTGACTTTTTAAGTGTAGCAAACTCTGGAATCTAGACTTTATAGACTTGATGTTAACCCTGGAACACCTGTGTCCTGTCATCATGTCCTCCTACCATCATAACAATCTCTACAGTAGGGGAAACCACAAATCAATAACTAACAAATACACAGGACAAAACATCCTTTATCCTCTTCTGAAACGGAGCAATCTCCACGTGGAAAACTAAAGCTCCAGAGACAATGATCAATAAGACATACTATCACTTCATCAACATTAAGGTATCTTGTTCCATCACTTCATCGCAACAGGGATAAAATAATAGACTTTTAGATGAAGAATTTAAGCTCAAAGAGGACAGAATACTCTGCAGCAACACAGACATATATAAGCGGTACATTGTAAATTAACTAACACACAAAATTGGCAAATCATACACTAGAACATTTGAATAGTCTGAATGTTGTATGTACAGGTGTAGCATGATATTGTGAAGCATGGTGAAATGAACCAGGGTCAAAATACCATAATGGTGAATTGAACATTAAATCCCCACCCCCCTCATGGCAAAGAGAAGCCACTTTATATGTTGTTTTCAAATTGATGTTTCTTCACTTAATATTTTATCAGTTTCATTTATCATGTTCCTCCATACATGATAAAACAAACAAAAAATAACAAGGGTCAGGATATTGATGGTGGAGCAGGAGGTTTCACTTAATCATTATGGTTTATTTCACCATGGCCTTCACTTTATCATACTACACTGGTAACAGTACAGACTGTGACTACAGAATCAGCATTGATTGATCCACATGGATGTGGATACAGTATTCATGTCACATGGACAGGTTGATCCACAGGGATGTGGACACAGTATTCATGTCACATGGACAGGTTGATCCACAGGGATGTGGACACAGTATTCATGTCACATGGACAGGTTGATCCACAGAGATGTGGATACAGTATTCATGTCACATGGACAGGTTGATCCACAGGGATGTGGACACAGTATTCATGTCACATGGACAGGTTGATCCACAAGGATGTGGACACAGTATTCATGTCACATGGACAGGTTGATCCACAGAGATGTGGATACAGTATTCATGTCACATGGACAGGTTGATCCACAGGGATGTGGACACAGTATTCATGTCACATGGACAGGTTGATCCACAGAGATGTGGATACAGTATTCATGTCACATGGACAGGTTGATCCACAGAGATGTGGATACAGTATTCGTGTCACATGGACAGGTTGATCCACAGGGATGTGGATACAGTATTCGTGTCACATGGACAGGTTGATCCACAGGGATGTGGATACAGTATTCATGTCACATGGACAGGTTGATCCACAGGGATGTGGATACAGTATTCATGTCACATGGACAGGTTGATCCACAGGGATGTGGATACAGTATTCATGTCACATGGACAGGTTGATCCACACGGATGTGGATACAGTATTAATTTTAAGTGTTCAGGTAAATCCACAGGGATGTGGATACAGTATTCATGTCACATGGACAGGTTGATCCACAAGGATGTAGATACAGTGCATATACCCCTGGCAAGTGTACAGGCATGTGTTTCCAGGGCTAACCATTACATGAATTCCTTTGAAACATTTGAAACAGTGTCAGGTCAATTCTCTACAAAACATTCAGTTGATTAATGACATACTGGCCTTAACTTGTCACTGGACACTTTATTTACAAGGAATTTGAACTGCTGTCTATTACCCTGCTGACTGACCTGATCTGGTCAGAATACTGTCTGTTGTTCTGCTTACTTACCTAATCTGGTTATACAGCTGTATGTTGCCCTGTTTACTTATCTCATCTGGTCAAATTGTTGTCTGTTGCCTACTTACCTGGTCAGAGTGCTGTGTGTTGCAATGCCCAAATACTTGATCTTGTCAGACTGCCATCAGTTGCCCTGTCTACTTACCTGATAAGGACAGACTGTTGTCTGGAGCCCTGTCTACTTACCTGATCAGGACAGACTGTTGTCTGGAGCCCTGCCTATTTACCTGATCAGGACAGACTGTTGTCTGGAGCCCTGTCTACTTACCTGATCAGGACAGACTGTTGTCTGGAGCCCTGTCAATTTACCTGATCAGGACATACTATTGTCTGGAGCCCTGTCTACTTACCTGATCAGGACAGACTGCTGTCTGGAGCCCTGTCTACTTACCTGATCAGGACAGACTGTTGTATGGAGCCCTGTCTACTTACCTGATCAGGACAGACTGTTGTCTGGAGCCCTGTCTACTTACCTGATGAGGACAGACTGTTGTCTGGTGCCCTGTCTACTAACCTGATCAGGACAGACTGCTGTCTAGAGCCCTGTCTACTAACCTGATCAGGACAGACTGCTGTCTAGAGCCCTGTCTACTTACCTGATCAGGACAGACTGTTGTCTAGAGCCCTGTCTACTTACCTGATCAGGACAGACTGCTGTCTAGAGCCCTGTCTACTTACCTGATAAGGACAAATTGTTGTCTGGAGCCCTGTCTACTTACCTGATGAGGACAGACTGTTGTCTGGAGCCCTGTCTACTTACCTGATCATGACAGACTGTTGTCTAGAGCCCTGTCTACTTACCTGATCAGGACAGACTGTTGTCTGCAGCCCTGTCTACTTACCTGATCAGGACAGACTGCTGTCTGGAGCCCTGTCTACATACCTGATCTGATCAGACTGTTGTCTGGAGAGCTGTCTACTTACCTGATCAGGACAGACTGCTGTCTGGAGCCCTGTCTACATTCAACTTTACTTCCCCTGAGCATCTTGTATCTGAAATATGAAGGAAAAAAATGAAAATTACATTATTTTAATAATTATTCTATTTCCGGATATCTGAACTGAATCTTTCATAAGTAATCCTAATCCCATCATTTTAATACAAAGAACTGCAAAGGGAATTAGAGGACTTTAGTGAAATGTGCTGATTTTCTGTACACCAGGTTTCCTGTTCTTCCTGGTATACCATCGGTATTTGTTCTGTTGATACCAATAAAGAGGTACATCTTCAGCTGCCATATATTGTAAGTAATGATATCACACAGGTTGTTGGACCAGTAAGGACATTTGTGTGTTCTAGTTTGTGGTCAAGTGCTCGTGACAGCTGACTCAGTGGATCCAGCCCTTCACAGGAATTCTATTGGTTGTGTCATTAATCATCCCAGGTGTTACAACAAGATTATCAAACAACTGAAATTGGGATTGTTGTCGATTCTTTAGTTTAAGAAATCTTATTAATTTTGTAAGGTTTTGATTACAATTAATACACAGCTCTGTATCAAACGCTAGAAGTTAAGTGTCTGGTTTGTGACTAACGTGCTTCATGTATTGGTCATGTAAGTAATAAGTCCATATACATTAATATCAGCTTCTTCAGTAGCAAAATTCATATAGAAAGGCACAAAGTTTCAAAATTTATTTGACAAACTTGGGATAGTGGAAAGCTTTTGTATATATTTGAAAAAAATTTAATCTGGTATTAGTGATTTTAACTTTTACATATATACTGAGTATGTCCTTAAAAACTGCGCAAAATCTGTGAGACACAAAGTTTTTCACCAAACACAACAACTATAAAAACACCTACCAATAGACTTCCCATATGTGTACAATTTATGTATACTAATGTATTCGCCAGTTAAAACTATTGTATTTACTTAATACAGCACCAGATGTGTGGTTATTACACGTTCTGTCAAACTGTACACTTTTGGTATAGGAGAAACACCAAAACTTGTGGAAAAGTCAAGATAGTGGAGAGTTTGAGGTCTGTTGAGGTGTTTTTTATACTTAAAACATGGCAACATATAAACTCCTCTTCCCAACTATTACACAGGTATTCAGAGATTTTCCTAACTATTCCATTGGTCCAGGTAAGCCGTTACCTGTAACCCTCTGAGACCTATTCCCTATAAAGAGCATGCATCATGATTTAATGCTAACACTTCCCTAGCAAGGTGTATATGTACTCGGTTTATTCCACACTAGTATGTAAATCCCAGTAGCAAGTCGATCAAACACCACAGTAATCAATGACCTTCAGGGGAAATCTTAACAAGACTTTTGTAGGCAGCAGCAGTTATCATGCACATTTTACATAAAATTATCTATTGTCATGTTAATTTGAGAAATAAATCTCACAGACTGAGAGAAATCTAATATACACTTGGCAATGGATATGTTTTACTCAATGAGTTTTTATTATAGCTCTGAATAAGTAGTATGTAGGGATAAAATCCTTTGGATGGTGATTGTTTTACACTTCTGAAGCACGACCTGAACATGTCCTGAGGATTCTAACAACTGAAGCACAACCTGAACATGTCCTGAGGATTCTAACAACTGAAGCACGACCTGAACATGTCCTGATGATTCTAACAACTGAAGCATGACCTGAACATGTCCTGAGGATTCTAACAACTGAAGCACGACCTGAACATGTCCTGAGGATTCTAACAACTGAAGCACGACCTGAACATGTCCTGAGGATTCTTACAACTGAAGCACGACCTGAACATGTCCTGAGGATTCTAACAACTGAAGCACGACCTGAACATGTCCTGAGGATTCTAACAACTGAAGCACGACCTGAACATGTCCTGAGGATTCTAACAACTGAAGCACGACCTGAACATGTCCTGAGGATTCTAACAACTGAAGCACGACCTGAACATGTCCTGAGGATTCTAACAACTGAAGCATGACCTGAACATGTCCTGAGGATTCTAACAACTGAATCACGACCTGAACATGTCCTGAGGATTCCAACAATTGAAGCATGACCTTCTGGTCATGTCCTGAGGATTCCAACAGCATGAAATATGACCTTCTGATCATGTCCTGAGGATTTCACCAGCATGACGTATGACCTTCTGATCATGTCCTGAGGATTCCAACAGCATGAAATATGACCTTCTGATCATGTCCTGAGGATTCCACCAGCATGACGTATGACCTTCTGATCATGTCCTGAGGATTCCAACAGCTGAAGTATGACCATCTGATCATGCCCTGAGGATTCCAACAGCACGACGTATGACCTTCTGATCATGTCCTGAGGATTCCAACAGCATGACGTATGACCTTCTGATCATGCCCTGAGGATTCCAACAGCATGACGTATGACCTTCTGATCATGTCCTGAGGATTCCAACAATTGAAGCATGACCTTCTGGTCATGTCCTGAGGATTCCAACAATTGAAGCATGACCATCTGATCATGCCCTGAGGATTCTAACAGCATGACGTATGACCTTCTGATCATGTCCTGAGGATTCCAACAACTGAAGCATGACCTTCTGGTAATGTCCTGAGGATTCCACCAGCATGAAGTATGACCTTCTGGTCATGTCCTAAGGATTCCAACAATTGAAGCATGACCTTCTGATCATGTCCTGAGGATTCCAACAATTGAAGCATGACCTTCTGGTCATGTCCTGAGGATTCCAACAATTGAAGCATGACCTTCTGGTCATGTCCTGAGGATTCCACCAGCATGAAGTATGACCTTCTGGTCATGCCCTGAGGATTCCAGAAGCTGAAGTATGACCTTCTGGTCATGCCCTGAGGATTCCAGAAGCTGAAGTATGACCTTCTGATCATGTCTTGAGGACACCAATGACTGAAGTATGACCTTCTGAACACCCATATGACCTCTGATAATGGACTGGAGATGTCCACAATGATGGCATGCCTTGCATGACATTCTGATAATATCCTTGGGATGATAGACAACTTAAATATGACTTTTTTGTTCAGCATGACCATATAACATGAGGATTAGCAACAACTGAAACATGACATATTTTTACCACACCAAGAGGTTGAGAAGTTTGACCTATTTTCGTTATGGATCCAAGTATTCAACACAAATAAAGCATGACTTTCTCAGCATGTCGGGAAGAAAACGACAACAGAAGCATGTGCTGTTCTCATAATGGATCCAGACATCATGCAGATAGCTGAAACATGACATTCTCAACATGTCAGGAAGCAAACAACAACAGAAGCATGTGCTGTTCTCATAATGGATCCAAACATCATGGAGACAGCTGAAACATGACATTCTCAGCATGTTAAGAGGATGAGCATCAATTACAGATGCATCACCTCTTTTCATTATGGATCCAGACATTATGGGAGACAACTGATGCATGACAGTGACATTTGAAGTATGACCTGAACTGAAGCATAACCTTCATACTAAGACATAAAAAGTCTCAAAGCATCTGTATAAACCATGATGTACAAGATTTGTCTCACTAGTATCACTAAGATTATAACTTGCCCTTACACCAACAATATACCTGGTATTTCAGATTCTGATGATTTATCTGTACCTAAATATAACTCTGTGTGCATGTGCTCTGATAATGTTTGATATGTCAAAAATGGTTCTATCTTTTAACCCAGTTAACCAGAATTATTTGTATAATTGACAAGTTTACAAATAACCAAATATGTACTTAGTTAGCCTGTCTATATAATTCAAATTTGTAATCATTGATTTATAAAGTACATGCTAAAAGTTTTAACAATACCTGAACTAAAGATCAAGGCAATCCTTTCCAGAAATTCTATATTCTAAACCCACACATACTTTTAAAATCTTATCAGGTAATATCAGCTGTAATTGCATGTTAAAATTGAAATATTTTTATACCTTACCAGGAAGTCTGGACAGAATGCTGAAAAATTCCAAACTAATTCCATAATGCAAGTGTCAACATCAGTTATAAACAATGGATTAATACACTACAGACACAAGGGAGGTAAATATTGCCTGTATTATCAGTCATCCACCTGGTGTGTAGATAGTGGACTGATAACACCTCATATTTACTTATAGCTTAGGATAACCTTCAGTACTACATGTAGCGATGTTATAGAGTTAAGTGATAGTCCTTACTAATCTATTAACAGACTTCTAGCAATGATGGTCTTTTCTAATGATATCTACAGCTCTTACAGTAAATACAGTTTTTACTGATAATTTACCCAAAGTTCTCATAGTAATGACAGTTTTACTGATAATTTACCCAAAGTTCTCATAGTAATGACAGTTTTACTGATGATTTACCCACAGTTCTCAGAGTAATGACAGTTTTTACTGATAATTTACCCACAGTTCTCATAGTAATGACAGTTTTTACCGATAATTTACCCACAGTTCTCATAGCAACGACAGTTTTACTGATAATTTACCCACAGTTCTCATAGTAATGTCAGTTTTTACTGATAATTTACCCACAGTTCTCATAGTAATGACAGTTTTTACTGATAATTTACCCACAGTTCTCATAGCAACGACAGTTTTTACTGATAATTTACCCACAGTTCTCAGAGTAATGTCAGTTTTACTGATAATTTACCCACAGTTCTCAGAGTAATGAGATTTTTATTGATAATTTACCCACAGTTCTCAGAGTAATGTCAGTTTTACTGATGATTTACCCACAGTTCTCATAGTAATGTCAGTTTTACTGATAATTTACCCAAAGTTCTCAGAGTAATGACAGTTTTTACTGATAATTTACCCACAGTTCTCATAGTAACAACAGTTTTTACTGATAATTTACCCACAGTTCTCATAGTAATGTCAGTTTTAACTGATAATTTACCCACAGTTCTCAGAGTAATGTCAGTTTCACTGATGATTTACCCACAGTTCTCAGAGTAATGTCAGTTTTACTGATAATTTACCCACAGTTCTCATAGTAATGACAGTTTTACTGATAATTTACCCACAGTTCTCATAGTAATGACAGTTTTACTGATAATTTACCCACAGTTCTCAGAGTAATGACAGGTTTTACTGATAATTTACCCACAGTTCTCATAGTAATGTCAGTTTTACTGATAATTTACCCACAGTTCTCATAGTAATGTCAGTTTTAACTGATAATTTACCCACAGTTCTCAGAGTAATGTCAGTTTCACTGATGATTTACCCAAAGTTCTCATAGTAATGTCAGTTTTACTGATAATTTACCCACAGTTCTCAGAGTAATGTCAGTTTTACTGATTATTTACCCAAAGTTCTCATAGTAATGACAGTTTTACTGATAATTTACCCACAGTTCTCATAGTAATGTCAGTTTTAACTGATAATTTACCCACAGTTCTCAGAGTAATGTCAGTTTTACTGATAATTTACCCACAGTTCTCATAGTAATGACAGTTTTACTGATAATTTACCCACAGTTCTCATAGTAATGACAGTTTTACTGATAATTTACCCACAGTTCTCAGAGTAATGACAGGTTTTACTGATAATTTACCCACAGTTCTCATAGTAATGACAGTTTTACTGATAATTTACCCACAGTTCTCATAGTAATGACAGTTTTACTGATAATTTACCCACAGTTCTCATAGTAATGTCAGTTTTACTGATAATTTACCCACAGTTCTCAGAGTAATGAGATTTTTATTGATAATTTACCCACAGTTCTCAGAGTAATGTCAGTTTTACTGATGATTTACCCACAGTTCTCATAGTAATGTCAGTTTTACTGATGATTTACCCAAAGTTCTCAGAGTAATGACAGTTTTTACTGATAATTTACCCACAGTTCTCATAGTAATGTCAGTTTTACTGATAATTTACCCACAGTTCTCAGAGTAATGTCAGTTTTACTGATGATTTACCCACAGTTCTCAGAGTAATGACAGTTTTACTGATAATTTACCCACAGTTCTCAGAGTAATGACAGGTTTTACTGATAATTTACCCACAGTTCTCATAGTAATGACAGTTTTACTGATAATTTACCCACAGTTCTCATAGTAATGACAGTTTTACTGATAATTTACCCACAGTTCTCATAGTAATGACAGTTTGAATTTTTTTTCTTTTTAAGATCAATAAGAAAATTTCCTTATTTTCAATATCATATTCTATCATGTTCTGTATGTTTCACAAGTATGACATTATATTTAATATGTCCCAATATTTTTCACATTGCTTTGAAATAGTTAAAGGTACATGATACTCTGTCAAGCACCTGATAGATAATTAGATACTCAACAGGAATTTATTCAATATCCATTATGTATTTCATGTTGTGTTATTTGATGTAGTCTGGTTTGTACTAGACTAAGGACTTGGCCAGTCACATCTAGCCCTCCTGTATATCTCCCACCTCGACTTTGTACTAGACTAAGGACTTGGCCAGTCACATCTAGCCCTCCTGTATATTTATTTGATGTAGTCTGGTTTGTACTAGACTAAGGACTTGGCCAGTCACATCTAGCCCTCCTGTATATCTCCCACCTTGACTTTGTACTAGACTAAGGACTTGGCCAGTCTCATCTAGCCCTCCTGTTTATCTCCCACCCAGACTTTGTACTAGACTAAGGACTTGGCCAGTCACATCTAGCCCTCCTGTATATCTCCCACCTCAACTTTGTACTAGACTAAGGACTTGGCCAGTCACATCTAGCCCTCCTGTATATTTATTTGATGTAGTCTGGTTTGTACTAGACTAAGGACTTGGCCAGTCACATCTAGCCCTCCTGTATATCTCCCACCCAGACTTTGTACTAGACTAAGGACTTGGCCAGTCACATCTAGCCCTCCTGTATATTTATTTGATGTAGTCTGGTTTGTACTAGACTAAGGACTTGGCCAGTCACATCTAGCCCTCCTGTATATCTCCCACCCAGACTTTGTACTAGACTAAGGACTTGGCCAGTCACATCTAGCCCTCCTGTATATCTCCCACCTTGACTTTGTACTAGACTAAGGACTTGGCCAGTCACATCTAGCCCTCCTGTATATCTCCCACCTTGACTTTGTACTAGACTAAGGACTTGGCCAGTCACATCATGCCCTCCTGCATATCTCCCACCTTGACTTTGTACTAGACTAAGGACTTGGCCAGTCACATCTAGCCCTCCTGTATATCTCCCATCTTGACTTTGTACTAGACTAAGGACTTGGCCAGTCACATCATGCCCTCCTGTATATCTCCCACCTCAACTTTGTACTAGACTAAGGACTTGGCCAGTCACATCTAGCCCTCCTGTATATCTCCCACCTCTACATATACCTATACAGCATACACCTTGTTCTCTTACAACCAAAACAATGGACTTCATTTTTTAACTGCACATAACGACTTTCAGCTTTTAACAATATGTAAGTGGAATTTACATTGAAAATTCATTTAAACTTTGGGTAAACAGAACATAAATACATAGCAGTATATATATCATACATATATATATATATATTACTAGAAAAGAATGTGTTTCATACTTGCAACATAGTTTTCCAAAATCACATGTTCACAGAATGTTTTGATTGGATCCACACATGAACTGTTCAATCCAACTGAAATACTGCACTATGATATATGTATAAGGTTTACTCCTACAAACCCCTATTGTGCTCTTTATACAGGTATGTATATATACACCACCTTGACAGAAATATTGATTTCTAACTGATATAGACTTCAACTCAATGAGGCATGTGACAAGCTAGACTTCATAGAATTAAAGGATGAGAGCAAAATTCAATGTTTTAAATGCCATTTCTCAAATGTTAATTTAAAAGTACAAGGTTTGATTTGTTAATATAATATTTGGATGTTTATACTTGTCAATTACCCTGCTTTAGATGCCATCACATCAGAGGTAAATGGCTTAGACACTTTAAAGGGACAAGCTAATTACTTCAAATACATAGAATGCTGACTTTAACATATTACTTTGTATTATTGCACTGACTGAGGTTGTGAAGAAGAACTTTTCTTTAAAGTATTATTTCTATTTCGGGTTTTATTTTCCACCAAGAAAAGGTAGATGAACAATGAAAGAACACAGTGAAATTTCTTTTACTCTCAGTTGTGTCCCCTGGCAGGAACTTCATTATCCATTCAGATTTTGTACATTCAAGTGTTACACTTAGCAATTGATAGGTCCTGAGTTACACCTCTGGGTTTTCTGTTTTCCTTTTAGTTTGTGTATTCAAATTTCAATCAACTATAATTTTATCAGTGTGTTAGAAAATGGGTTTTAGGTATTCACCTTTACAACAGAATATTTAATACAGGTTCATGTACCATCACATTAAAATACATTTAAATCATTGTAACATTATGGTACTTTTTATCCTTATTTGGTGTTGTGCCCAGGAGTTATAGCTTCAGAAGTCAAGAATATCTCAGTTATCATCCCAGATATTCCTTACAAAAACAATCTTTGACAAATCACCAAAGTTGTACATTTTGTCTTGTGATCTTTTACCTATTGAAACAGGTAAACTATATTCATTTTCTTTTTTTTTTGTAAGGTTGATATATGTTTTAAGCTTAATTTTCAAGAACTATGAAACTTTTAATCATAATATTCATCTAATTCAAATATCCATTTGAATAATAGTCAATCTAACTTGACTAACAATAGACCTGACTACCAGTGTAAATGTTTCCAGACTAGATTTATCTTTCCCTTCCTCAATTCAACATTCCCAAATTGGTACAACAATTAACATATACTCAATCGCTTACATCAGTCAACAGTTATAATGAGAACATCTGTAGGGGTAGTGTCTCCCTGCAGTCCTACATTTTGACTAAACCTGAGATCTTGACAGAGATACATATATCCTTGATCTTATGCTAAAGTTCAGCTGTCGTAAATGCTGAATTCGTAAGCCTCCTTTTGCAGTTAACCATTGTTTATAAATAGCTAAATCCTTAATTCTATTCACCTTTGAAATATTTCAAGTTCAACAAAAAAAATTCAAAGCTTAAACAGACAAAAATTTGTTTCATGAAATTTCATATTAAATGAAATAAAAATGAGGTTTAGTCAAAATTAATTAAACAAGGTTATTGGTGCATATGTTATAAATATGGTTTAAGCTTATCAATAAAATAAAGTAGTTGAAGTCGTCAAATTTGTCTAAAATGGCATAATCTTACTCCACCTTATATTTTCAATCAGAATTTGAATTGATATAGTATGTACTTGTAGGAAACTACAATGAATACCCTATCATCCAAAAGGAATCCAAGTGTGAATATGTTTTTTTACAGAAATTCCAACCAACACTGGTGAAATAAGACATCACCTGCAAGGTTTGCCCTTTCTTAGTACTTTTGCTCCAGGACATACATTTACATTGTATATCTCGTTTAGATCATGCCAAATGTAAGACATAATTGTAACCTTTAACCTTACCGTTAAATTTAGAGATTCCAATTTTGATTGCTAAATCATGTATCTGAGATTTAAAGATTAAGGATAACACTGACTAGAGTTGAAAGATTATAAACTAAGAGTATAATCCTGTTTAGAAAATAGCCCTCACTTTAGATTCAAACTCTGATAATCATGTCCCTTTAAATTATAATTAACACAGCTTCCACTTTTTTTCGTATTTGTCCGTGTTATAATCAGGACCCCCTCAGACAACCTCTACTCCCTTGTTGTATGGTGACAATTGGGAGTAGATCTCATACTTACCTCTACATAATACCATTATAATGAGGTCCTACAATTAATTTCTAAACTTTGGTTGCTAGTACTGTACATTCATCAAAAAGTCAGTGAAGCAGACCTGTTAATCACTCAGGGTACGCCCGTCATTAAACAACATAAAGTGGAATATAACTTCAATTATTTAATAAGTGACTTTTACGCATACCAGAGTATTCAAAAACTTAAATTAATACTGCATTACATTTACACAATTAAAAGATTCTGTTCATCACATAACTTTTTATCATGAAAAATGAACAAAAAATTCTTAAAAATGAATACCTGTAACAACAGACAAATTTCAGATCTGGTTGTACATGTTTTGACTATTTGCAGGTACATTGTATACATACCCTGTTGAGTTACCAATTCTATGTTTGTCGTGTTGTCTTTGCAAAAGGTGACTTACATTTGTCCTTTGTTGTCCCAATCCACGGTCAGGTGCTCAGAAAATTCTGTGTAATCAGTTGTCTATGTCATTTTAGTGCACTGTATATCCCCGGGCCTGACAACTCAGCATCATCAGTTGTATTTGTTACTCTAGTACACTATATCTCCTCATCAGATGATCTAGAGTTCCACTTAATTTGTTGTCTATATCACTCCAGCTCACAATATCCCCAGTCAGATGCTACCTATACAATGCCATTCAATCTGTTGTCTATATCAGTCAGTTCACTATATCCAAAGTCAAGTGCTTGGATTCCTCATCACCTAATTTCTATATCATTCCTGTGCACTATTCCGCTGTCAGGTGCTACAATTCCAAGTCTCATTCACACAACTACTGTACAGTATGTCTTCTGAGCCATTCAGCTATTTAATATCCAACACCCAATACACATACCAAAATTACGGTAAAGCTTTTAAATATCTGACTGCCTTAAATCGTAAAGTTCTGGAAACTTAAATGTTTCAAGGGCTTTGATATTTACATATATTTACAGTTAAAATACACTTCTTGCCATCTTCTCCATGTATTCCATCAGTAGTTCAAATTATCTCCCTTTAATTAATACTTTCACTAAACATTCACAAATCAATTGATATTTATTCTATGTTTCCATTTATTATTTCAGCCGTACAATATTTGGTCAACATAATGATCTATATAAAGTCAATTTGTGGGACGTTTTGGCTCTCTTTACCATATTTTTGCATAAATACTTTCCAAAAAAAGGTTTACTTTTATACACCCATACATTCATTTTGTTTTATTTTTATTTACATCTCTAACAAATAGCCTGTAGAAACACTTTGATACCCATCAACTCTAAACAGGATTTTTTGAGAACCAATTTGATTTAAATTTAGGATGGTTATATTGGTGATTTCCAACCAACACAACAAAATACATAAGTCATTGGCACTGCCTAAAAACAAGTGCATCTTGTTAAGATACACATTTAACATTATTTTTTTAATACTATGTATTGAGGTTTAATACATCATTTTAAAGGAAATTTCATAATTTATATATTATTATATATGCATGATGCAATATGATAAAGAGAGTTCCTCATAATGTGAAAGTACCATGCAAAATCAGGACCCTTTCAACACCTCCTGTGTAAGAGATGATACATCTCTTGTTTACAGAAAGTGCAAAACATTGTGTGAGTTCTTGTGTGCATGCATTCATGTGTGCATGGGTTCCTGTGTGCATGGGTTAGTGTGTGTATGCATTCATGTGTGCATGGGTTCCTGTGTGCATGGGTTTGTGTGTGCATGCATTCATGTGTGCATGGGTTCCTGTGCATATGCATTTGTGTTTGCATGTATTTGTGTGTGCATCACCCATGTGCATGCTTTGGTTTATTGTTGATTTATGTCCTATTAACAGCAAGTGTCAATTTAGGATGTGCCAGGTTTGGGTGTTGGAGGAGACTGGCAACTACCCCACCTAGGCCTCGAAACCCTGAGGTGGAGGGCTTGTGATAAAGATGGGCTGATGCCTTAACAATTTGGCATGGATGCATGTGTGTGTGTGTGTGTGTGTGTGTGTGTGTGTGTGTGTGTGTGTGTGTGTGTGTGTGTGTGTGTGTGTGTGTGTGTGTGTGTGTGTGTGTGTGTGTGTGTGTGTGTGTGTGTGTGTGTGTGTGTGTGTGTGTGTGTGTGTGTGTGTGTGTGTGTGTGTGTGTGTGTGTGTGTGTGTGTGTGTGTGTGTGTGTGTGTGTGTGTGTGTGTGTGTGTGTGTGTGTGTGTGTGTGTGTGTGTGAGAGGGTGTGTGTGTGTGTGTGTGTGTGTGTGTGTGTGTGTGTGTGTGTGTATGTGTATGTGTGTATGTGTGTATGTATGTATATGTGTGTGCACGTGATATATGTAATTCCTTAGTTCTGCCATCTACCATTGTATCTGTTGATTAACCACCACTTACTTTAGTTTATTTGTATGTCTGGAGAGAGAAAATTATTTAAAAGAATTTTACATGTTTTTGATTTCCATATGAAAGCTTGAAAGGACATTTGGTAGCAAATGAATGAGTTAAAAGTTCTAGAGGCCCACCTGTCCAAGATATTATAACATACAGGTATGCAATTTGTTGATTTTGAAAGGTTTTTTAACCACTTTGAACTTTGACACACATTCAAATATTAAACGCTCATTTGTTGTTAGTTTCTGATTTAGTTTTTCATGATTCCAAGTAGGTGAATATTTACCATAGCCAGGTATGTACTTACTGGGCCAGAACAACCTCACTCTTACCTGTAGACAAGTCATTAAGCCATTAGTATAAATAGCTATCAATATCAATTATGATACATTATAAAATTCATTCCATTTTCAATTACATATTTCTTTCCTGAACTTACAACATACAATATTTATATAATCAGAAAATATCATTTCAGCTTGAAAGTTTGTTATCAAATTAAGGTGAATTATTTTCAGAACAAAAAATAACATGTTGAATTAAGTATTAAGAACACACATTTTTTACAGATTATGATTTTGGAAACATTAATACCTGGAGTACGCATTACACGGACCAGCATGCTAACCATAGAATCTGATTTAGGTTATATATATTTGGTCACATCCTGTCTATAACAATGGCTTAACATCTATCAGTGAACATCAGCAGAGAGAAATATATTTTGATTTACCTATAAAGAAATCAGGTGAGTGTCGTCCTTTGATGTAAAACTTTTGTCGCAAATATATATCACAGAGATAGCTGTATTCAATGTATGGAATTAAAAGTTAATATCAATTCTTCTGGATTTGTCTTCTTCTACTGAGACTTCAAAGAGTAATAGTGTAAACAAACAAATCAAAATCATACGGACAATAACATTGAGACTATATAGACAAATTGATATAACTTACTCGACCATAGCTGTTTTTAATCCAATCCACTTTGTTTGTCCTTTCTGCTGAAAGCAGGTGGCCAAGTTATACATGTAGCAGAGGAACCCTTGAGGTATTGAGCTGTAATGAAAACAAGGGTAATACACAGTAACAGTATTAAAACAACACTTGGATTGAGTTCAATGGGTTTTCTGTGATTCTGTGTATAAACCTTTGTATGGTGTATATTTGTATAACATAATACACATCTAACAGCTTTCTTTTCATACAGTCAAAATCATAATATTGTAGTTAAAAGAATTTTGCAAATGATAATTCTTCATAAAGGATATCTTTTTCACTT
This sequence comes from Ylistrum balloti, assembly GCF_031769215.1. Classification (NCBI taxonomy): domain Eukaryota; kingdom Metazoa; phylum Mollusca; class Bivalvia; order Pectinida; family Pectinidae; genus Ylistrum; species Ylistrum balloti. The sequence goes on along the minus strand of NW_026782627.1, from coordinate 771,538 downwards.
TTATAACCCCACACATCAGAGTAGTTTTTTTTAAAACAAATTAGTGTTTATATATTTTTTATCTGCCCTTTAAATGTTTTAAACATTTAAAATCTTACCTCTCTCTTTAATTTGCTGAATACACCAGCATTGATAAGTCATATTGACATATGAAGAACTTCTGTTACCAAAGTTACAACACACAGGCCATATTTCTATTTCATCCAGGTTTTTTAACACACAGTTTTCTCATGTTCATGATGATTTGGGAAAACCTATCAAATGAAAATGAGGCAGGCAATATATTGTTATTAGGTGTAAATCAATGTGGAGCAACTCCACCCTAAATATATCTACAGATATTTTCTTTGAGATGTTTGGTATCAACAGACAGACCATGCGCAAAAAATATGTTCATCAATTTATCACGACAGACAGACCAAGCACAAAAATATGTTCATGAATTTGATCATGACAGACAGAACAAGCACAAAAATATGTTCATGAATTGATCATGACAGACAGATCAAGCACAAAAATATGTTTATATATCAACAGACAGACCATAAGCCTTCTGAAGGTAAGGACAGTCTTTCACAACTCTCTGTGGGTACAGACTGTATTTCAGCTTATCCAGTGTTATCTCTCTGAAGGTAAGGACTGAAAATAATGACCGTATTTCACCTGATCCCTCGGAAGACAAAGACGGTATTTCACAACTTTCTGAAGACAAAGACTGAATTTCAGCTGATCTCACAGAATGTAAGAACGGTATTTCACAACTTTCTGAAGACAAAGACTGAATTTCACGTGATCCCACGGAAGGTAAGAACGATATTTCACAACCTTCTGAAGATGATGACTGTATTTCAACTTATCTTTCTGAAGGTAAATACGGTATTTCACAACCTTGTAAGGGTAAAGACTATAAATGTAGCATTGACTACTTTTTCCTCATTTTTAGGCCATCTGACCCAAAGGGTCAAGTTGACCTATTGCTATCGTGCATCGTCTGCCATCGTGCGCCATGCACCGTTCGCAATCGGTAAACTTTTCCACCAACCAAATTAGTTCTGAAACATAATTGTGATTTCTTGAATTCAGAAATTTAATTCGACCACCAAGGGACTTGGGGTGGGGTGTGGAAGGTGTGAGGCCCCAAAAGGGGAAGTTAGGCAATATTTTGCTTCAAAATGCTACTCTTTCTAAATGCTTGAATGGATTTCAACCAAATTTGGTCTGAAACATCATTGAGAGTGGGGAATCATTTCTTAGATTAAGAAAGTTGATTTGACCCCTAGGGACCAAATGGGAAAATAGGTCAATATATATATATATATATTTGTTATTCAAAATGCTACTCTTCCTTTAGGCTTAAATGGATTTTAACCAAATGTGGTACAAAACGTCATTGTAGGTGGAGAATCATAAGTTCAGGAAATTGATTCGATCTCTAACGACTTAGGGGCGGGGCTCCAAAAAGTGAATTTAGACAATATTATGCTTCAAAACGATCCTCCTTCTTAATGCCTTGGTAGATTTCGACAAAATTGGCCTGAAATATTATCAGGAAGTGGCAATGATATCGAACATGAATGAAGTGATCCTGAGATTGTACAGACTAAATCTTCTTTTTATGCTTTGGACCAAAATCCAACCTATTAACTTTACATTAACAAATTAGGTATGTTCAAAATTTGAATTCATCAGATTTGTCTGACCACCATCAGCAAATTCTGTGCTTTGTCCATCCATTCGTCGATTGTCAGAGGACCGTTAAGGGTCATGACCATTTTGTTCTACATATATTTCAGTTTCCTCTGTAAAGGAGACTTAGACCATCAACACTTGCACTCATCTCACATAGTATAGTAAAGTATTGACGGAGGAAATTCACAGATAAGGGGAGATAACCACAATTTACCGTCTCTTGTATTTGCGACTAGGTGTTCATTTCATCTAAAGATATGTAACCTACGATGTACCGACAAGTATATATAATTCTATAAGCATATCTCCTTTTCTTCTCTCCTTGACAAAGCACGTGTAACATGCATGGCGTCCGCATGGTTACATTAATTTGGAACGGAAAAGTTCTGCTAATATCCCGTAGCACGACCTTAAAACAAGGAAAATACATCAGTCACAGGATAAAGGCAATTTTGTCTATGTAGTTATCTCGAATATTTAATTTATGGTTCAGTAGAACAGAATCTGTTTACAACAACAAAAAGGAAAAAGGTACGGATTTTTTATACAAAGAATTATGAATGATGAAAAGATGCTCTTTTCGAAAACATGAAGTGCCGGGTGACGTGTAACACAGGAAAATATTCCGCAATGTAAGTTAAAAGCGAACTATCTCTGTTTTTAAGACAGAGCCCGCACATCATGAAAACTGTGAGAAGGTTCTCTTACTCAATGGGTTCATCCTCTGTAACCTGGTCAAAACAGCACTGCCTCTTTAGGTCAGTAATTTGTGGAACCGTAGTTATTACCAGTCGATCTAACGACTTGACCGAGACCGTACTTACTACCAATCTAACGACTTAACTGGGACCGTACTTACTACCAATCTAACGACTAAACTGGGACCGTACTTACTACCAATTTAACCACTTAACTGGGACCGTACTTACTACCAATCTAACAACTTAACTGGGACCGTACTTACTACCAATTTAACCACTTAACTGTGACCGTACTTACTATCAATTTAACCACTTAACCCGGACCGTACTTACTATCAATTTAACGACTTAACTGGGACCGTACTTACTACCAATTTAACCACTTAACTAGGACCGTACTTATTACCAATTTAACCACTTAACTGGGACCGTACTTACTACCAATTTAACCACTTAACTGAGACCGTAATTACTTCTAATGTAGTGACTTAACCCGGGCCGTAATTACTACCAATTTGACGACTTAACTGGGACCGTACTTACTACCAATTTAACGACTTAACTGAGACCGTAATTACTTCTAATGTAGTGACTTAACCCGGGCCGTAATTACTTCTAATGTAGTGGCTTAACCCGGGCCGTAATTACTTCTAATGTAGCGACTTAATCCGGGCCGTAATTAATACTAATTTGACGACTTAACTGGGACCGTTCTTACTACCAACTTAACGACTTAACTGAGACCGTAATTACTTCTAATGTAGTGACTTAACCCGGGCCGTAATTACTTCTAATGTAGTGACTTAACCCCGGCCGTAATTACTTCTAATGTAATGACTTAACTCGGGCCGTAATTACTTCTAATGTAGTGACTTAACTCGGGCCGTAATTACTTCTAATGTAGTGACTTAACCCGGGCCGTAATTACCTCTAATGTAGTGACTTAACCCGGGCCGTAATTACTACCAACTTGACGACTTATCTTTGGACCGAAATGACTACCAACGAAATGAATTAACGCCTCTCGTCTGCCACAACAGCAGAAAAGATTGTGTAACGAAAAATGGTAACATGAGAATAGAATGGATAAAGTTTCTTAGCATCTCTTCTTTTAATCATAAGCGTTCTGTCTATTTATCCGCGATCTTATTTTTGTCTTGGTCGCGTTCGATTTACCAAAACTGACATCCTCGCGAGAATGGCGGCGCTGGTAGATTTACCAGGACGAGACTAGAGGGATTCCGTTATGGCCACTCGTTGGAAATAAATGAGCTGAAATACTTAGTTTAGAGTATGTAATGCTTTGACACGTGTACATATTAGTATCAAATGGCAAACGTCAACGAAGGTTGAACAACAAAACTGTTGAAGTTTCAATAGTCTGATTTTCAATCAATGTTGCAGGATAAAAAGAATACATGGCAAGTGTCTTAAACTATAAGCTGTATTTTGGCTCGGAACAGAAAGACAAATGTGCCTCGACAGACTCGCCACTTTTGTCTTTTCACCCTCGCCAAAATACATCTTATATTTTAAGACACTTGCCATGTATTCTCTATATCTTTTCGGACCGAATTGGTACCACGGTATATAACTTTGGATTATAGAAACTCTGGCACTAAATGGTAATTCTTCATCAATGCTCACCTACCTGACATCGTTACCCATGAGTCGTCTGTTTGGTTTCAATTAATCTCACTAATAAATTGAAAAAATGCTTTGTGTACTTTTGATAACCCTTGTAAAAAGTCTTTCACTACATTTTTATCTCATCTCATCTTTATACCGATTAAAGGAATAATTTGATCTAAAATTTCAATATTTTGAACGTTTCGTTCAATTTGGATACAGTTGTATCCGGAAATCTCTTACCGTATACCTTAATTCAAATATCTTAAGATATGTGCAGTCGTTCACTAAGTCTAGTAACAGAGTTTGGTTTTTAAAGTGATAATTATTACTTCTAGCAATATTTCATATGTCTGTTTACCGTCTACGTAATATTTTCGTTAGAATTATCCAATTCCTCAAAACTATAAAACATTCATTGGCAACCTAACGTTGCATGGCATCATTGTTCTCAATCTCGCCCACAGTATTCCATCCATGGCGGCTGCTAACCGTCGTTGAACTTGTGACGTCACTGCCGATATAGGACCCAATTCAGCGCGAGTCACTCTTAGGCTGATAATCAGTGAAAGGAAAGGTGAAAAATATACATTTTATACGTCAATAGCCCGCTGTCATATAATATTTGTATTCCCGTCAGAAAAGTATCCGGATACTCATAAATGTATCCCCCTTATAATGTATCAGATAATTGTCCCCTAGGTACCATTCTGATAGCCATCATCAATGTACACCCTTATAATGTATCAGATAATTGCCCCCCTAGGTACCATTCTGATAGCCATCATCAATGTACACCCTTATAATGTATCAGATTGTCCCCTAGGTACCATTCTGATAGCCATCATCAATGTACACCCTTATAATGTATCAGATAATTGTCCCCTAGGTACCATTCTGATAGCTATCATCAATGTACACCCTTATAATGTATCAGATTGTCCCCTAGGTACCATTCTGATAGCCATCATCAATGTACACCCTTATAATGTATCAGATTGTCCCCTAGATACCATTCTGATAGCCATCATCAATGTACACCCTTATAATGTATCAGATAATTGTCCCCTAGGTACCATTCTGATAGCCATCATCAATGTACACCCTTATAATGTATCAGATTGTCCCCTAGGTACCATTCTGATAGCCATCATCAATGTACACCCTTATAATGTATCAGATAATTGTCCCCTAGATACCATTCTGATAGCCATCATCAATGTACACCCTTATAATGTATCAGATAATTGTGCCCTAGATACCATTCTGATAGCCATCATCAATGTACACCCTTATAATGTATCAGATAATTGTCCCCTAGGTACCATTCTGATAGCCATCATCAATGTACACCCTTATAATGTATCAGATAATTGTGCCCTAGATACCATTCTGATAGCCATCATCAATGTACACCCTTATAATGTATCAGATAATTGTCCCCTAGGTACCATTCTGATAGCCATCATCAATGTACACCCTTATAATGTATCAGATAATTGTGCCCTAGATACCATTCTGATAGCCATCATCAATGTACACCCTTATAATGTATCAGATAATTGTGCCCTAGATACCATTCTGATAGCCATCATCAATGTACACCCTTATAATGTATCAGATAATTGTCCCCTAGGTACCATTCTGATAGCCATCATCAATGTACACCCTTATAATGTATCAGATAATTGTGCCCTAGATACCATTCTGATAGCCATCATCAATGTACACCCTTATAATGTATCAGATAATTGTCCCCTAGGTACCATTCTGATAGCCATCATCAATGTACACCCTTATAATGTATCAGATAATTGTGCCCTAGATACCATTCTGATAGCCATCATCAATGTACACCCTTATAATGTATCAGATAATTGTCCCCTAGGTACCATTCTGATAGCCATCATCAATGTACACCCTTATAATGTATCAGATTGTCCCCTAGGTACCATTCTGATAGCCATCATCAATGTACACCCTTATAATGTATCAGATTGTCCCCTAGGTACCATTCTGATAGCCATCATCAATGTACACCCTTATAATGTATCAGATTGTCCCCTAGGTACCATTCTGATAGCCATCATCAATGTACACCCTTATAATGTATCAGATAATTGTCCCCTAGGTACCATTCTGATAGCCATCATCAATGTACACCCTTATAATGTATCAGATAATTGTCCCCTAGATACCATTCTGATAGCCATCATCAATGTACACCCTTATAATGTATCAGATAATTGTGCCCTAGATACCATTCTGATAGCCATCATCAATGTACACCCTTATAATGTATCAGATAATTGTGCCCTAGATACCATTCTGATAGCCATCATCAATGTACACCCTTATAATGTATCAGATAATTGCCCCCCTAGGTACCATTCTGATAGCCATCATCAACGTATCCCCCAATATATTTGATAATTGCTCTCTATCTACTTTGACAACTTTGCTATACTTTATGCCTTCTTTCATCATTGCTATAAAAAGGACTAAATGGTTAGATTTCGTTATTTTTTCCCATGCGTTTGATTTCCGGCAAGCATTGTACTTAAAATTAGACAACGATGATAAAGAGCATCAGCTTCAAACTAACGCTAGTCGACACTCGCTTTTTTGTCTATCACCCATCGCTGTTTAGATCAGAGATCGCCGCGTTCATGACGTGACCTTTCGGAGCCTCATTTCAACTCGCGGTTTTAATATTATTTCTTACTACGTATGATTATGTAATTACCCAAAACTTAATTTGCCGGCCATTTTTCAATTCTTTGTAAGATAACCTCTTATTTCACGCTATACGCGTGACAGAGACGAAGTAAATTAATTTTGATTAATCTGAATCTAAAATTGCATGCGCAAAGACATTGTTACACTCTCCGAACGATAATGATATGAACTAGAAATTGTCATAGACTATTTTGCCGGGCTTTTCACCTATTTTAGCCTGTAATTAAAGGCAATGTCTGCAATACATTGGCACTCTGTATGAAATACAAAAGAAATCATCAATAGTAAGAGATCAAAGTACTGAGTGTACTGTTTTCCAAAATAATGCTGTATAATGTTAATTTTGAACTGTACCGAAAAAGACAGAGGTTGAAGTTTTGGAAAACATTACTCATTGTTATCAATAGTAAGTGTTCACAGGAGATTTTTAAGGAAATTTCACAATTGTTTACCTCTAAAACCATTGAATTGAATTCTTAGGAAAGTGGGTCAAGGTCATCCATATTAACAACATTTATGGACAATTATTTTAACTGAATATGCATTAGATATCAAGCCTATAGGTCATTCCAAACTTGAGAAAAAGTTTCGTTTACTTTGGTACCCTACATTGAAGTTTTGAACTTTGACCCCTAAGGGAATCTGGAAGTTGGTCTTTTATCAAAGTTTTGCTTAATCCAGTCAAAATCAGGTCTCCGCAGAAGATTGTTAATCACATCAAATAACTGTTTACCTCTTCAAAATTAAGAAAACGTCATTTTATGATATTAATATAATTGACCCCCGTGACCAAGAAAGTGGGTAAAAGTCATCCATTTTAACAAACTTAATAGACAATTTCCTTAGTAATATATATTTTAACTATCGAACGTCTAGGCCTTTCCAAACTTGAGAAGAAGTTTCTGGCAGTTTGGTACCCTGAATTGCACTTTTGAACTTTGACCCCTACCGAAAACCGGAAGTTGGCGTTTTATACAAATATGTTCTACAAGAAGTGCCATTTATTTTCAATTCTACATAACATATCCAAAGATGTTTTAAAGTGTCTCGTCATTATCGAGATATTGACGTTAGGGCAAAAATCAAATATTGCGTCATGGCGGCCCTTTTCTTTTTACGATAAAGTTGAAAATCACGTCAGAATTTAACCGGAACGTTATCAAACCTAATCCATAACAATTGAACAAAATTTCATCGTAGGATCTTGCAGTAATTTTAGTTCAAAGTTTTTCTCTGCACTTTACATTGAACTATAAGAATTTTAAAAAAGGACGTCGAAGACTTGAGGTATTCCTGTGATAAACATTCAGTTTTTGGGAAATTATTAGAAGGAATAATTAGTTTAGAAACGATACGACGCACAATTATAACGTAAGAATTCAAAATTGGCCTGATGTATGATTGGAAAAAAACAGGAAGCGACTGATGAACGTCTGTACTGTGTCTGCCATGTTTACACACGCGGAATATGCGCATGCGCAATGTCATCGCTACGAGCGGTAATGTATGAATTATTGTGGGTCCCACATTGTTTATTTTCCGATTTTTTCAATTTTTATTTAGATTGAAAACAGTCAGTTTTTTTTCTTTGTTACATATATTACGGGGAAAATAAGATAAAGTTTGTTTTTTATAGTGATTTTTACGTATATTGGGGCTTTAAATACTTCAGTTCAATATTTTGAGTCCATTTCACAATCACTCCATATGTAGCAGGTATGATGCTCGGTCTTCGTAGTCTATGAGTTTTTTCCTCTCATTTCTAATCTCATATTATCAAATATTTGCACTCACTTCGCGGTAGCCAGCACTGGACGCCGCCATTTTTCAGATTTCTATTTTTTTCCTTGGGCCACATACATAAAAAAAGATTGCTGAAATAGATTCTCCATCCCCGAATTTTGCAAACTACGTTTGCGGTCGAAAACATATGGACTGTGAATGTAAACATCCAACGTCAGTGTTTAGCTGTTTTTTCTTCAAGCTGGCTGGGTCAAATACCCTGTCAAATATATCACCCAGAGACATGCGTACGCGTTCAAATATAGTGCCTTAAAACACGCAATAAAACACTTTTCTTTTTAATATTTACTATTGCTTAATGTATAATATATCATAAACACATTTAACATCTTTGAACATGTTGGTCAAGTTATTAATACTACTCTACTGTCAATAGTAATCTTACAAATCTTACACATTTATTAATGGAATTCTTGGTTTGCTTAAGAGATGACGTCACTTACGTCACGCATTTCGCACCACACCGACAGGAGAAAAGTTAGTCACTGTCACTTTCAATCACACGTGGACGACGGCGGAAAGGGTGAGTCCCAGGGTTGGTCATGTTGATATTTATAGAACAATTTTGTAAATACGAGCCTGCAAACAATGACTCCAAGGCGCCTGTGTAATAAACGTCTATCATGACCATGTTTATTGCCTTGGACAGGCCTATCTGACACAGGTGGAAATGAGAGAAAGGGATATTCCACCCGCGGGATCACAAAATGTGGTAAAAACCCTCGGGTGGAATATCCCTATCCTACATACTCATATAGAAAAGAGTCTTATGATGTAACACCTGACCAGGTGTAATAAGCTAATTGGACACTTGTACAGGTACCTCTGGTATCTGTGGCCAACTGACTGACCAACAACCGAATTTTAAACAGAAAATGTGTAAAACTGGATTATTTTATGAGGGGGAGGGGGAGTATCTGGGTACTTTTATGATAGGGGATACAAATTTGAAATAACGCCGATATTAGGCCAGGCGATTTTGATGCAGTTACCGTTTTCAACATTTTAAAATTTTGGATCATAAGAAATAAAACTATTTTCAGTTCTATTTTTGAGATAAGCAATGACAGAGTTCCTTCCCTTGAGTCTTAGTGCCGTGTGCAGAATAAAAAAAACAAGATGCAGAAAGTAAGTTGAATACATTTTGCTCCAGCATTGTTTCATTTTTTGTAGAGATTTGTCTGCCATAGTGTAAAAAGGAATGTTTATGAATTTTTTTCTGTATGTTGACAAGTTCATAGTCAGATATGGGCTTATCAATATAATCAGAGACGCATGTCTTTGATAGAATTAATGTGACCACTTTCACATTTGTCTTTCTCGGAAAAAGATAACGACACATGCTCTTTCCCTGCAACCCTTGGAAACTCCAGGAAGAATTATTCCGAGGAAGGCGAGTATGTAACCCTGGTCAAATACTAGCTATGACATACCGCTCGACTAGAGAGAACTTATTATCTGAATGATTGGTTGAACGTCAGACTTGTTAGGTTGTGGTCCCAAGTTCAAATCCTAGCGGAGACCTTGTTATAAATCATGACCTTTTTTACATTAAACTTATGATAATTAAAATGACATTTTAATGTACTTTATACATGCAAGGAGTTGTTGTCATGTGGTTTATATGTTGTAAATAATATTAACTATTCGGTAGGATTTTTAACAATTTAAATTTCGCGGCCTTTGGATTTGATGCGGAAGGGGGAAAGGGATGTGATGAGCATGCGCATCAAGTCATTACCAGACGAAGAAACAAAGGGAAAAGACGCATATAGCAGGTCAGTCAGTGTTTTGATTGTTTTACATATATTTTAGAAATTACGTCTTAACAGTATGGTGCAGACATCGGTGCTTATAATGGGTCATAGTTTTGTGCGACGATTGGAAGGTCATATGTCAGGGTCATGGTTTAACCAGAGACGTATAATAATCACAAACTCCTTTTTATGTATAAATCAAATGAAAAATGTATTTAATCATTTAAGTTCTTTCATATCTATTCTGTAATGTTACCTATATTTGAAAAGGTGATGATTTTTGGAAAATATGTTATTTAATGCTACAATTTAAGCTAATTTCAAACAAATCTAGGAGTCCATCTGCTGAAAATTACCAAATTAATTTTGCAAACTCCTTTTTATGTATAAATCAAATGAAAAATGTATTTAATCATTTAAGTTCTTTCATATCTATTCTGTAATGTTATCTATATTTGAAAAGGTGATGATTTTTGGAAAATATGTTATTTAATGCTACAATTTAAGCTAATTTTGAACAAATCTAGGAGTCCATCTGCTGCAAATTACCTAATTAATTTTGCAAACTCCTTTTTATGTATAAATTTTGTCATTTTAATTAAGTCACCATATACATGTAAGTGTGTTTAATAAACCAACTCTTTGATTTCAATTCAAATTATAATAAATTTTTTTTTTTTTTTCTCAGAATGCCAAAATTAAAGAAGAGGAAGCCTATGGGATACAGACCCAAGTACCATTATGCCAAGAAGATTGATCACATTGATGCTAATATATCACCTGCCACAGAAGCGTCATTGGTCCAAGACGATCATGTAATGTTGCCACAGACCACAGATGAGGATGCAGTGTCAACATGTGAGTTGCCTGGCAAGACCACAGATGAGCATGTAGTGTCACCTTTTCAGTTGCCTGGCAAGACCACAGATGAGCATGTAGTGTCGCCTTGTAGGACAACTTTCCAGGATCACAGTTATGTGTCACTCCCTGAAGTAGGCCAAAGTTTTGATAGACTTGACCATGATGACCATGACTATTACACCAGAGTGCCAGAGGTTGATTTAACTGCAGAGGACACACCAGAGGAACTCTCAAGTTTTGAGACATTGAAAAGAAATGTAAAGAACAATCTGTGTTCGCCTTTTGTTCCTGTTATTAGGGAGGAGGAGATAGAAGTATTAGAACTGTACAAAGCAGCAGGAAAAACTTCTGTGAAACTGTCCATAATATTAGATGGAAAATTTACAGCGTCCATATATGTACACAGAGAGAAAATTTCATATTCTCATGTACTGTGGAATGATCTTCCTAGACTTTTTGACACCTTCCCAAAAGTGCTACTATTGCTTGATAGACTACAGAACTTCTCTGTTTGCATTGGATATCCTGACGAAGAATTCCAAGATTTGACACCAATCGGATCAGGTCTTATCTCTGGAAATTCCACAGAAATTCATGCCTACAGAGAAGGTGACTTTTGTGCAGAGTTGGGCAACCTCGCGTACCATTCGACAATAAGAGCAGTAAGTTGTACCTTATTAGTTGAGGGAAGTCGCTGCAGTAGCTGCTCTTCATATCGACGATGTTTGCGTGCCAGAAAACAACGTCTCTTGGAGCAAGTTCAACTGTCAGCAACCAAGGATCTCATTAGCAGTAGATATAAACATTGTGATATGAGCAGACACATGTTGATTTCCAAGATAAAGCAGCAACAAACCTGTATAAAAAGTCTGCAGCATACCATCAACAAACAAAGGAGAGACATTGATCGACAAATTCTGCAGTGTGGCATTAGTGTTCCAGACCATCAGAACCAGGAAATGTCTGACTTAGTCAGAATTTGTAAGGAGGACATGGAGAAAGCATTTCCCAATCCAAATTCACTACAGAGACTTCTTTGGGAGCAGCAGTTGAAGTTTGTTCGGTCTGGGAAGAATGGCATGAGATGGCATCCCATGATTATCAAGTGGTGCCTTTATCTTAGACACAAGTCTGCAAAAGCATATGACGTCTTAAGAGATTCAGGATTTGTAAACCTTCCAAGTGCTCGAACATTGTTTGACTATTCCCACTACACTACAAGTGCTTTAGGATTTCAGGCAGATGTTGTTAATGTGCTACAGGAAGAAGCGTCGAAGAAAGGAATGTTCTCCCCAGATGAACAGTACAAGTGCTATGTTGGATTACTTTTTGATGAAATTAAAATAAAGGAGGATCTTGTATATGACAAACATACCGGTGAGCAGGTGGGATATTGTAACTTGGACAAAGTTGGAAATCAGATCTTGGAGTTGCAGAAATTGTCTAACAACAATGCAAGTGCTACAGCAAAATATATGCTTGTGCTTATGGTACGTGGTGTGTCAGCCGACTTGAAGTTTCCACTTGCAGGATTTGCAACTACAAGCATAACTGCAGACTTTCTTTACCCAATTATATGGAAAGCTGTGGATATTGTTGAAATGATCAATCTGAAAGTACTTTTCTTAACCTGTGATGGTGCGTCATCCAATCGTAAATTTTTTGAAATGCATAAAGTTTCTGAAGATCAGGTGCTTGTATATTCAACAGTTAACACAAGGGATAAGAGCAGAAAGATATTTTTTATTTCTGATGTTCCCCACCTTATGAAGACCACCCGAAACTGCTTCAGCAATTCATACTCGCACAGGAACACCAGAAAGCTGTGGAAAAATGGAAAGGACATCTCGTGGCTTCACATTCTTAGACTGTATGAGGAACATGGCGAACTTTCGTTGTACAGTCCCTGTCCCAAACTAACACGGGCTCATGTTGACATGACAACCTTTGGCTGTATGAAGGTGAACTTGGCAGTGCAAGTGCTCAGCAGCTCAGTGGCAAATACATTAGAAGAACTTTATGATGACACAGTGAGTGAAACTGTAGAATTTGTCAGACATTTCAACAAGTTTTTTGATTGTCTCAATGTTAGGAGTTAGTATGAAGGAAGAAACAAACGAAATCCAGACCTAAACGCCTACAAAGAAGTGGCTGATGCACGATTAGACTGGCTGAAGAATGATTTTCTGGGTTACCTGGATCGGTGGAACAGGTGTGTTGAAAACCGACCAGGAGACTTCAGTCAGACACAACACAACAACATGAAGCTCAGCAGACAGACTTTAGAGGGACTGAAGATAAGTGTGAGCTCCATTACTGAATGCTTAAAAGTTATGCTTAACGCAGGAGCTAACTTTGTTCTTACTCACCACTTTAACCAGGACCCAATTGAACAACATTTTGGACATTATCGTAACAGATGTGAAAACAACAGCAATCCAACAGTTTACGAGGTTAGAAATATGATGACATCAATGAGAGCAGTTGGTGCTCCAGCCCTAGCCCCCAGAAATGGAAATGTTCACCTTGGAAACCAGGAAAATGTTCAGCCCATAGACAATTCAAAGCTTCCAAAAAGAATAAGGAAATCATAGATCTTGTGCATTTATTTATTTGTGCATGATTTTCATTTTTTGTGACTATAAACACTGACAGAATTGATTTCCAATACACATGTAATGTTGAAAATTATTTGCCAGACTTAAATGTTTTACACTTTGAAAAAGTCTTATTTTGGATTGTTTTTACTTTATGTCCTTTTATTGTGACTAAGTGAAATTCAGCATCTCACTGTATCCTTTTTTTCCCCTGATTGAAATATAGCTGTCTTTACTAGATAGTAGATAAGACATTGTGACATTGATGTTTATTTGGCCATGTGTTTATTTCCTGTGAAAACAAATAGCTGATGTGCCTATAGCTGGCCAGTATATAGTTATATGTTAATATGAACACACTTTCACATATACTGCTCAGGAATCGGACAAGTATTAGTTTATTATTGAGAGTGTATACACAATTATGGGAATATCAGTGATAGTCATCAATATTTACTTAAACATTAATTTTGTCAGGCAGACCAGGATTTTAATAGAAGTATATGTATAACGAGCCAACCATTTACAATTTCCTGGCACATCCTCAAATATCCCAGTCTTGGCTGTTGATAGGCATAAAACAGCAAAATAATTTGTGTTTAAATATTTATTTTATATATTATGTTAAACTCCAACGAACTATATTTGATGCATCTTCCACTAAAAAATTAAATAGCAACAAACTTTCATTCATAGTATATAACACAAATTACATGCTTGCTATTGAATACAACACGCACAAATAAATACAACAAATATTTAAATGTAACATTGGAATGAAATATTAACATAGCAGCCTATGACATTGCATAAATTTAAGGAGAATTTATTTTCTATGTACATTGTGATGAATGTGATATTATGTCAAACATTATTGTAAATAACAGATTTTGAAATGAATTATATCTAAACCTCAAATATTTTATTTGTTTTTCTTATCATCACTTCAGTTTGATGGGTACTGGGTTGCGAAGCTTTTGCCCCCTCCTTCACATAATGAGTTAGTTTGTGTAACTATTTAGACATGCATGTAACTCAGTTCCAGTGTGATGTAACATGGTCTTGTATACCTGTTTTTATTTTATGTCGTTTTATGTAATAAACGGCCAGTATCATTTCACACTTCTGTTAAACTGGTTACCTTTCACAATGTTTGATGTTCTCTATCATATCATATACTGATGTATATGAGAACTGCTCATCATAAACTAGCTTGTCACATTTCCATCAAAACTTTACTGTTGGAATCTAAATCAGAAAGATATCTATTTTTACAGGCCTATGCATGCACTAGACTAACCCAAACTCTGCTTCTAATGCCAATAATGACATAGGTCTTAATTTTTACTTCGTTACCAGGAATTCGCTTTCTACCTAAAGTTCCCTACAAAAAAAAGGAAGTGTGTCATATCCGACCCTGGTAAGGGTTTCCGAGAACTTTTAATGCAATAGTACTCAGTTACCCCCTGAGAGGTCCTTCATGTACATAATTTACAACCTATAAAAGTGAAAAACACAGCTGGATCTATATCTTATACACGCACACCTCGACCCCAAAGTGGTAAGGGTAACGAGGCCTTAATGATACAGAACCGGACATGTCAGGGATGTGATGTAGAACTCAAAAACGCCTTGGTTTATCAAAAAATGTCTTTAATAGGTTAATAGAGTAACATGCCCACACTGAAGGATATACATAAACACTAAGAATCGGTGTAGAAAACGACGTAGTAATATTCATCAGTACAGTATGTTTCGGGCCGTGATGACCTTTGTCCTTCCTATTCCGTCTTTCGTGCGTTGTGTGCAAACGTTTTCACATCTTCGACATCTTCTTCAAAACCAGATGGCCGATATTAATCATATTCAGACATAAGTATCGTTGGGCAAAAGTCAGTTCCAAATGGTGAACTTAACGGGCCTGGGCCCTATTGGAGCTAGGGAAAGGTTTTCAAAAGGATAATTTTATATATCAGACATTTTTGTTTAAAAATCTGATGAACAACATGGAATTAAACTTCTTTTGTGGGTCCTCTTGTTTAATTTTGTTTTGTTTTGTATGTACGTATGTACTGATATTATTAACGTCCTCGCAACAGACAGGGTGACAATAGGGACATCAAGAATGGATAAAGAAATAAGATAGCCAAGAAATGAAAACATCAATATTTCTAGTATTGAAATGAGAACATCTCTGTTATGCTCTCTACGACGACCCCTTGGTAAAAGTGTCAGTCGATGAAACCGTTGATTCTTTATAGACCCACATTTATTTTATTGGACTACATTGACCTCCTGTCGACTTTATGGTAACGTCACAAGTCTAAAGACCCTTTTTGAAACTGTTGAGATTTGTAAAATTCTAGGTTGTCTGAAAGATGTTTGTCTATATTATAGACTATGACTTACCATTTTTATCTTTTGTGATAATATAACCATTTAAGATTTTTAGCATTTGTCTTTCACAGAAAATGATAAGAGAGACGAGGCGACAGCAGAGACAACTTGATATAATTAACCATGAACTGCAACGAGCACAAATAAACATTGTCAGTGAACCGAGTGATACTGACGATACTGACGCCGAGGAAGAAGATAATTGCCCTCGGAATCTTCCACCCGAACCAAAAAAATTCTGGACGTTCAAGAAGAAGCTAGGCTTGTCGTTGTTGGGTGGCGTGGCAGCCGTTGTGGCGACACCATTAGTGCTTGGTGCTGTTGGATTCACTTCAACCGGAATCTTGGCAGGTACTGATTACTGTACTGTGGTAAAGCAGTGAGTTGGTGAGGGATCTAGGTAAACATGAAGATAATCCTTGGTCATTTGATGTGTCTTATGGTGTCTTATTTGAATTGTCTTTTCTAGGATGTTCTGCCTTTTGAGTCACCTACAGTACTCACTAAGTCAACGCAGTTACCATACCATAGACTTTGTCTTTAAGAAAGATACACATTGTATAAAACACCCGATTTTCGTATCATTTGTATTTAATTTGCCAAGCCTAAACAGATTGTGCCGTGACGCGGTGTCCGTCCATCCTGTCATCCATTTTAACTCACCTGGTTAAAAGGACCTATGAGACTATGTTGTGTTGCGGCGTTCGTTGTCTGTCGTCAGTCTGTTTTTCTTATTGAGACAAGTCATGAACGACGCGGCGGATTTTGATCAAATTTGGTCAATATTATCCTTGTAAAAATGGCAGGTCTTGGGAACTGGGGCGAAAGACCCAAAAGGGAATATTTTTCATATTTAACAGAATTATGTTCAAGTTTGGTCCGAAGAATTCTGTGGGGAAGAGAAACCATTTTTAGCTCACCTGGCCCAAAGGGCCAAGTGAGGTAATGCCATACCGCGGCGTCCGTCGTCCGTCCGTCCTGCGTCTGTTAACTTTTCATTTAAACAACTTCTTCTGAAATACCGAAAGGCGTAGAGTTATCATATTTGGCTGGAAGGTTCCTTTGATGAAGCCCAACAAAGTTTGCAAAAAGAAACGACCTTGACCTATATTCAAGATCACATTGGTCAAATGTGTTAAAACCTTTAAGCGACTTCTTCCAAAATACCGAGAGGCCTAGGATCATTATATATGACTGGAAGGTTCCTTTGATGAAGCCCAACAAAGTTAGCAAAAAGAAATGATATTGACCCATAGCCAAGGTCACAGGGGTCATATGTGTTAAACATGGAACATATACACAGATATAGTACATATAGTCATAAAGATCCAGCAGGGTTAGAAAAATCCACTCGTCTAGACGAGTCAAAGCTACTTGCGGGCGAGTGATTTGTTTCAGATACTTATCCGGCGGGCGAGTGAAATTTGTAGTTCTAACTGTTGACTATTCCATAATAAATGACGTTTATCAACTTAAACACTCTTAAAACTAGTTTAAATCCACTGATAGTCGATCAAATACATCAATGTAGTATCCTTGTTTACACCATGTGTCAATACTCGGGATGATCCAGACTACACGAAAACCTATTACGTCACCATAAATATTGTAAACAAGGTTGTTTTGTGCACGTAGTTAATGTTCTCGCTCGCGTTAACAGTTAATTAGATATAAGTAAAACAATAAAAGCAAGTGTTGAGTTCAAACTTTTGATATAGAAATTGATAATAAAAGTTGTGTTTCTTAAATTATGTTTTGAATTTCAAGTTTCACTTGCCCGACAGATGAACAGCTGAACATATTTTTTCTAGCCCTGTCCAGGTGAGCAATACAGGCCCTCTGGGCCTCTTGTAACTAAATGATTAAAATCCTTCTCCAGTAAGAATGTAGGATTCTGTCCCAATGTGATCTGAATAATCCATGGATGAAAGATCATTTTGTATAAGCCGTGACTCGGTCCCTTCGGCTGAAGGGACCGGCCCAATAGGGGAAATTTAGAAAATATTCAAGTATTTCTTCCCTACAAATTCCGGGATTCTGGCCAGATTTGGTCTGAAGCATTCTTGGGGATAAGGAATAAATGTATAAATGATGGGTCTCGGCCCCTTTTCAAAATAGAGAAAATAAAGGAAATTCTTTACAATTCTTCTGAAGGAATGCTAAGATTCCGTCCCAATTTGATCTTAATTATCTAGGGAAATCAATTTTGTTTAAATGATGGGTCTCGCCCCTTTAAAAGCCTTCAGTTGGGATGCCAGGATTCTGTCCCAATTTTGTCTGAAACAATGCTTGAACGAAGAAGATAGATTTTGTATTAAGGGTGGTTATCGAACGTATGGGGCGGGAGGGACGGCACTTATTAAGGGAAACAAAAAAGTCTTTAAAATCTTCCAACTGTGGTGGAAATGCATTAATTCTATCCCAATTTAATCTGAACGCATACCTGGATGAAAGGAATCAGTTTCACAGTTTGTATAAACCAGGAGTCTGACAAACTAAAATGCCTTCATTAATGACATTTGGCTGTTCCTTGGCATGAAGCTCACCACAGAACAGACCATAACCTCCCAAATTTCTTAAAACTCTCTAAACGACTTCTAATTTACCAAAAGGTTTGGAATCATGACGTTTGGTATGTCCATTCTTGAGATCGACCCACAAAATTTGAGAAATGGCGTTTCTTCATATTTGTAATCACAAGATTTCATTGTATGGCATCTATCTTTTGCTCTATAGTCGCCAAGAAAACAGTCAATATTTATCCTGTATTATGAAAAACATTGTAGTAATAATTAATTATGCATAATTAATTAATTGCATCTATATCCAAATCTAGTATATATTTTTCCTCTCTATTTATCTGCAATGGCTTCAAACCCTATTTGTTGTAATAATTATTTCAGTTCTGTTTCCCTGTCTGCATGATCAACCTGGTCCCGCACTCTGTAACTAGATAGTTTTCCTGTTTTTTCTTAGATTCTTTCTAAAGCTAATGTTCGTTGTTCCCTATGTGTACTGCAGAACGTGTTTGGTTGTTGTTCCCTATGTGTACTGCAGAACGTGTTTGGTTGTTTCCTATGTGTACTGTAGAACGTGTTTGGTTGTTCCCTATGTGTACTGAAGAACGTGTTTGGTTGTCACTATGTGTACTGTAGAACGTGTTTGGTTGTTCCCTATGTGTACTGTAGAACGTAATTGGTTGTTTCCTATGTGTACTGTAGAACGGGGTTGTTTCCTATGTGTACTGTAGAACGTGTTTGATTGTCACTATGTGTACTGTAGAACGTGTTTGGTTGTTCCCTATGTGTACTGTAGAACGTGTTTGGTTGTTTCCTATGTGTACTGTAGAACGGGGTTGTTTCCTATGTGTACTGTAGAACGTGTTTGGTTGTCACTATGTGTACTGTAGAACGTGTTTGCCCTATGTGTACTGTAGAACGTGTTTGGTTCCCTATGTGTACTGTAGAACGTGTTTGGTTCTTCCCTATGTGTACTGTAGAACGTGTTTGGTTGTCACTATGTGTACTGTAGAACGTGTTTGCCCTATGTGTACTGTAGAACGTGTTTGGTTGTTCCCTATGTGTACTGTAGAACGTGTTTGGTTGTCACTATGTGTACTGTAGAACGTGTTTGGTTCTTCCCTATGTGTACTGTAGAACGTGTTTGGTTGTCACTATGTGTACTGTAGAACGTGTTTGGTTCTTCCCTATGTGTACTGTAGAACGTGTTTGGTTCTTCCCTATGTGTACTGTAGAACGTGTTTGGTTGTCACTATGTGTACTGTAGAACGTGTTTGCCCTATGTGTACTGTAGAACGTGTTTGGTTGTTCCCTATGTGTACTGTAGAACGTGTTTGGTTGTCACTATGTGTACTGTAGAACGTGTTTGGTTGTCACTATGTGTACTGTAGAACGTGTTTGGTTGTTCCCTATGTGTACTGTAGAACGTGTTTGGTTGTTCCCTATGTGTACTGTAGAACGTGTTTGGTTGTTCCCTATGTGTACTGTAGAACGTGTTTGGTTGTCACTATGTGTACTGTAGAACGTGTTTGGTTCTTCCCTATGTGTACTGTAGAACGTGTTTGGTTGTCACTATGTGTACTGTAGAACGTGTTTGGTTGTCACTATGTGTACTGTAGAACGTGTTTGGTTCTTCCCTATGTGTACTGTAGAACGTGTTTGGTTGTCACTATGTGTACTGTAGAACGTGTTTGGTTCTTCCCTATGTGTACTGTAGAACGTGTTTGGTTGTTTTGCAGACTCTGAATGTTCCTGAGTACTTCTTTCTGTGTTTTTAGCGAGTCTGAAGTGACAAGATTGTGTCTATCTGTATCTTCTCTATTTAATACTTGTCTATTCCATTGTCTTATCACCTTTTCAACCGTTTTGCCTACTGAGGATACTTCATATGTCGTTACAAGTTCAAGTATTTCTTCTTTGTCCAATTTCAACCAATCTTTTCTAATATATTGTTGCAGTTTCGGGATTTAAAAAATATTTAAACTGTTTTTAGTTGTTTCTCACCTGTTTTCTCTAAAATTATTTGCGTATCCAATTCCGTCTTTCTTTGGTTTCAGTTTCTTGTTAATGTGGAAAATGGCCTTTTAAGCTTTCCTCTACAATATAGTTTGAACTTGAGATTCAACGCATTTGAAATTGAACAAATGCTCAAGGTTGCTGATGCTGCTTTCAAAGTCCTTTGTTATTTATTTATATCGTCCTTCTATTTTCCTCTCTCCATTGAGTCTCCTCCCAACCACTATCCAATATGGGCCACAAAACCGCATGACATCCGAATTTGAAAAAACTACTCCCAATCTTCTATTCCGTGATATTTAATACAAATATATTCTTTACATCGGTTACAGTTCATCAACTTAGCTTTCTTGTCTTCAAGTAAATCCTTACAAATAATACATTTCTTTTTTATCAATCAATGGATCTTTGAACACTTCTGACGGCTTAGAAGATCACGGTTATACTGACTGTCCCCTAGCAACCGCCTCACCATGGCGAATTCCGGTTGCTGTTTTGCCCATCTTTTCAAACATCAATTCTGTATCTCTTCAGGAAACGTATCCATCCGACTTTCACTAGTTAATGAATCAACATCGCTTTGCCGCACAATGGCAAATACCAGCTTACAGTTCTGTCGCTACAGAGCTAAGAGATGCACGACCGTCTCCATGCCTTGTCCTTGTAAGCGATGCAGGCCTATTCGGACACTTTTTTTAATCTAGATATTTCATTCATTGCTACGATGTAAATATGATGCTACTTGTATATTTTAATATCCTCTTATGAATTCAAAATGCAAGTCGTTTTGTTTTATTACTTTCCAGGGTCTTTAGCAGCGAAGGCCATGTCCGCTGCTGCTATTGCCAATGGAGGAGGCGTGGCTGCAGGGTCAGCAGTTGCAATTTGTCAGTCTGTTGGTGCAGCAGGTCTCGGGGCCACTGGTGTGGCCGCTGTAGGGTCTACTGGGACCGCGGTCACCTTAGGAACTGTAACTGCTGTGGAGAAACTTACTCAAAAAGACAAATGAGGCTGAATTCAGAAACACTTTAATTTTACAATAAGAGTCAACACGACGTCGATATTACTTCTCTTTTTATTGAAATTTAAACGTAAAGGATCTACATTAATTGAGTTACACTTGCCAAACGCAAGTACAATATTGATTGGGCTATTGGTTCTGGTGTAGGTTAAGTTGAGTTTGTGATCTAGCCTGCCACAGGAATACAAACTGTAGAAATATTCTGAATAAAGAAATGTTGCATATTAAGAACGTTTTACACAGTAATTATCTTTTTACTTCTTTGAAAACTATTTGGTCTATTGGTACTAGATATTAATGAATTTATCAAGATGACATTGGTATATTAGAAAGCCCTGTACAGACACTCGTGGATGGATAGCCGCAAAATATTTTGTGGTCTTTATCATTAACTAATACTCATGGATGAGTAATTTTATCAAATTACTAATACAGGCTTAGTAGATACCATTTTACTCGGAGACCCGTACAGCCATGGTTATATAGGTATATGTTGTAGCCTGCAAAGAAGTTACACATCTACTAGCTCGTAATAGCACGGTACATAACATGTCCGACAACATGAATCCATGATAGCATAAATATCCATGTTAAAAATCACAAACAAAAAATAACCACCTTTAATGATTATTATAAATATCAGAGTGTTACAATTCATTCCAACAATATATGTTGAATAAAAACAGCATTTTATTATGTGAGTGCCTATGGCCAATTATTTCGGAGGACGCGCCGTTAAAATCCCAACTGAGAACCCTTGTGCTTTGCCTGGACAGGTGTGAACTATGGCCATCTCTTTCATGGGCTAATGTCTCAGTTCGGGACCTATAGATCTGGTTTGTGTTAGGATAATTTTGAAGTCCGCCTAACGCCTTAAAATGATTGTATAGTCTGACACGATCCCTAAACCCCTGGATCGACCTTATTACGCCTACTCTTTTTCGAAAAATCACAGGTCTAGAGCGATCTTTAGCTTGCGAGATTGGACAATCCTCACACTGGCCACCGTTTAAAGTCCCATCCACCGGATGATGGTTAGTGGTTAGATCAGTGCAGGTGTAATTATAGTTAATACTCGTTTTGTGTTTTCCAATCACATTAACATTTGAAGTACCGAAAGACAATCTTTGAGGATGACTAATCATCGTCTGACTCTATGTCCTATATGATTTCACACATTACTGCAGTCAATATACAATGAAATCTTCTGATTTGGTCAAGGGTGTATGATAAAGACACATATGGATTTGGTTAAAACAAAGAAAACTGTGAGAAGGTCTAGAATTAAAAAGTACATTTGAAGAGAACAGTTGATTATTATTGCAGCAATTAAGATTTGAAGATTAACAACTGAAACTCTTTATCAAGGATTCGGATAGGAAGGGGTCTACAACATCTACCGTTAACTTTTTCTCAAAGTACCCAATTTCACCAAGAAAAAGGATGATTAGAAATTGAGTAAACACAACATTTTTCAAAAAGATATTTTTTCTCTACTGTGGCAATGCTTTTATCCAACACAAAAACAGTACAGAGCAAATATCGAATTCATTGAACTCATGTATTTCAGTTTGAGATCGTGTCTGTGGATAATTTGTAAAATAAATCTTAGAATATGAACATATTTCAAGCCATTTATGTATTTATTTCATGGTAGCTACATGGCGTAGCTAGCGAAAAAATATTCTTAAGGGGTCCGAAACTAATGCGCCAGGGATATTAAATATTTTCTAATGTTCTTGTCGGAAGTAGCACTTTTTTCATATTTTTACACAGGAAAACCTGTAACCCCAGGGATCGTGTACTGTGTCAATGTATTTAGATTTAAAATAACACAAGATCTGCAACATTCAGCAACTATTATCCACTTTGGATTATGGTATCCTGTATGAAATAAACGAATGTGATTGAAATGGAGATCTGATTCGTTTTAGATGTGCTAGTTTATACATGCCAAATATTTGAAAAGGTAAAAAATCTTCAAAATTTCAAAATATTCTTCCCTAATCCGGAATTCTTTCAATGCTCTCAAAAACTGGCCATGTACTGATATACAGATTTTTCGGTTATATACAGCAACTTGAATTAGTTAAGTAACCTGTATTCAAAAGCTGTAAAGATTTACTTGTCACGACTTGACTCGTTTTGATACTCAGTAGTATCAACATTTATGTAAGTCAAAAAGTAGTTTTCATACACTTTTTTCTTCGATCAATGTACACCAAGGTTGGAAAGGCATTCAGAGCAAAGTGAAACGGTATTATACAATTTATAGAAAACCATACTTTTCTCCTTGCCAAAGTTTAATAAGTATGAGTTGTCGCCCTTGGTTTCTCCCGCGATATGCTACACTGGACGTGATACACTGACAAGAGAGGCTCAAGTATAAACAAATAAGAACACTAATAATTCGTTTAAAAATTCATTTATTTATTTATTTAAATTATCATAATTTCTCATCAACATGGTTTTTATGATTTAATGCTATTTGATATAAACAGAGTTACATAATGCAATATATGCGAGAAAAAAAACATAAATCACAACACTACTTGAACTAGCGACTATTGTATTATGTACAGATAAAATGTAGCATGTAGTTACTATTACGATCATATACCCGATATTTCCCTGTGTATTGCCCGCAGATGATACTAGCAGAGACTCTGATACTAGAAATAAACGTTTCACAAAATACAGCCATACTGATATTTGCGTTGGTAATTATAAAATAAAACTTAATTTCAAGCCACCGGATTCAAAAACACCCGTGTGAAGCTCTGGTCAACCGATGCCCGTGGGCTACATGATTGGTCAGTAAAAATGAATTCAGAACGTTGTCTGGTTATACAGTACAGGCAATTGACAGTTGAAGACCGTTTCCCTTACAGTTGGTTTTATAGTACCAGTTTTCAGGCAGAGGTAGCTTAGCGAAATCATTTTTGTTCACCAAAACAATATTTTCTACTCCGAAACAATATCTGAACACAACCAACTGAAATGGTAGTACGGTTTTGCAATTTCTCGTTGATAACCGCTGTTGAACGGCATTCTCGAAAGCACTGACTGAAGCTTCTAATCTTTCGTGACTTATAACAGGCGAAGCGTAAGTTTCTACTACGTCTGATGGGATGTGATTCTCTGGTTCCCATGTACTTTCGGCTATGTTGTAATCCAGCCATTTCACAAGAAATATGGGGCCATCCTGTAAGAAAGATTAATTAAGTTAAGCGGTTGTGGCATCATATAAATGTTGGTGTCAATTTTATGATAAAACAAGACACACCCAAAATTAGTCGACAATATTATCGAAACAGCATTCTTTTATTACCTTAGGCCTTCCGGCCTATCAGTCACAAAAAACAATATAAACAAATTACAGCATGGCGTAACATACCTATATAGAGAATGACATATGATGTCCCTGTATTTCATACTTAATGTTTTATGTTATCATTACTTAATATGTATTATTTCTTAACTTAGTTGCCTCATATATAAACTTTCCTCGAGAACACAATTCCTTAATACTTTCAACTCTCAAAAACTGAACCAATTTAAAAACAGATGGCCTATTCCAGTAATAACGTTTGATATACTTTTCCCCTTAAATCTCTATACCTGTTGCATTCAAAAATAAAAATACTCATCCTCCACCTGACCGGTATTACACATATTACTAAAACGTCTTTGTCTTGGGGTATCATCATATCGACCAGATTCAATAGCTAAACAATGTGTCGACAAACGTATCTTAGTGAGACAAATTCTAGATTTGTTTGGAATATATTTAGTAAGATAAAAAGGTCAGGTGACACTATCCACAAGATGTTTATATATATATGACAATTCGCCGATGACTCTAGTATTGATGGGTTTGATAAAAAAATTCTCTGCTTTATTTCAGGCAAAAAATTGTCTGCATAATTTGCATACATTTCTTGGTTTACCCATACATATCCGAAACCATGAAATAACCCAGTTATATACAAAGTTATATACAAATCGCTGTGCTGTTACTGTCATATAATTTGAATTGAATTCTTCAGCCGTGATTAATTTTGTTTTTGCTAATAAGCTATAGGTAGGTTTCTGATGCCCCGCGGCACTTTGGGGAATTTTGACACAAATAAACAATAGACAGGCAGTGTCAGAAGAGCCTGGAGCGATTTACCTCTGAGTTGGGAAGGATATGACAGAACTAACGTTAC
Organism: Ylistrum balloti; assembly: GCF_031769215.1. Classification (NCBI taxonomy): domain Eukaryota; kingdom Metazoa; phylum Mollusca; class Bivalvia; order Pectinida; family Pectinidae; genus Ylistrum; species Ylistrum balloti. The sequence goes on along the minus strand of NW_026782627.1, from coordinate 745,598 downwards.
TACTGATATTTGGATTAACCCGGAGTTCTAGCCAGTTGGGTATACCTCCTAGGCATTATAAAAGAGCGATTTACCTCTGAGTTGGGAAGGATATGACAGAACTAACGTTACTACTGATATTTGGATTAACCCGGAGTTCTAGCCAGTTGGGTATACCTCCTAGGCATTATAAAAGAGCGATTTACCTCTGAGTTGGGAAGGATATGACAGAACTAACGTTACTACTGATATTTGGATTAACCCGGAGTTCTAGCCAGTTGGGTATACCTCCTAGGCATTATAAAAGAGCGATTTACCTCTGAGTTGGGAAGGATATGACAGAACTAACGTTACTACTGATATTTGGATTAACCCGGAGTTCTAGCCAGTTGGGTATACCTCCTAGGCATTATAAAAGAGCGATTTACCTCTGAGTTGGGAAGGATATGACAGAACTAACGTTACTACTGATATTTGGATTAACCCGGAGTTCTAGCCAGTTGGGTATACCTCCTAGGCATTATAAAAGAGCGATTTACCTCTGAGTTGGGAAGGATATGACAGAACTAACGTTACTACTGATATTTGGATTAACCCGGAGTTCTAGCCAGTTGGGTATACCTCCTAGGCATTATAAAAGAGCGATTTACCTCTGTGTTGGGAAGGATATGACAGAACTAACGTTACTACTGATATTTGGATTAACCCGGAGTTCTAGCCAGTTGGGTATACCTCCTAGGCATTATAAAAGAGCGATTTACCTCTGAGTTGGGAAGGATATGACAGAACTAACGTTACTACTGATATTTGGATTAACCCGGAGTTCTAGCCAGTTGGGTATACCTCCTAGGCATTATAAAAGAGCGATTTACCTGTGAGTTGGGAAGGATATGACAGAACTAACGTTACTACTGATATTTGGATTAACCCGGAGTTCTAGCCAGTTGGGTATACCTCCTAGGCATTATAAAAGAGCGATTTACCTCTGAGTTGGGAAGGATATGACAGAACTAACGTTACTACTGATATTTGGATTAACCCGGAGTTCTAGCCAGTTGGGTATACCTCCTAGGCATTATAAAAGAGCAAATTACCTCTGTGAATGTCAAAGTACGTAAGTCAATATTATGCATTGAACAAAATTAGGTTAATGGCGAATGATGCAAATCGTTGCGGTTTTTGAAATTTCATCTTTTTTTTAAAATAACAAATACAATCTATTACCAGAGACATATAAACACTTGTATATCTGTCTCTGCTATTACACGTGCATGCACTGATTTATATTTCTGCTTCTACAAAGGATCGGATATGGAAAATCTACCTTTTGATGTCACTAGAATAATCACCCGACCACTAATTGCTATATATTCGTAGGGGTTCCCAAACAGTGGTGATATAATTGATATCTGTGTTCATATTTGGCACTTTCCAAGGATATGATCTCTCTGATGGACACTTTATGTGGGAAAAGTATTCAATATTTCAAGATTATTGTACATATTTTAGTGATAATTGAACATGTGTACCTTTCACGCATTGTGTAAGGGAAACCCCTTATGAAATGGTCATTCTTTATCCGCGTCACGTGATCTTGGTTTGGACCTGAATTTGAGGCAAAAGTGAGACATGCTGAAGCGCTTTTAATTTGATTTAAGTCGCATTATATTTTGACTGTATATGATTGCAATATTAGATTTTAGAAATTAGTTTAGTTCCAAATTATAGGATTTTGAAATGCAATATTTCATCAAAATTTTTGAAAATGTCTCTTTCAGCTGTAAAAAGTATGAAATCAGAAAATGAAACAAATAATTTATATAGTTTGATATTATTTAAGAATTCGTGAATACTTAGCATGCAGAATCAGTTGTAGTTGTAGATGCTTGTACACTTTATGCTTTCTTTGATACTTTCAGGTGGATCCCAACTTCAGTCTACCCCAGCGAACCCTTGGCCCCTTGACCACTTAACACCTGCTAAGTACATAATGACCCTAACTGTGTCTGTGTCAAGGATAATGTTGAAAAACTACTCTGCTTGAATACGAAAAAACAGATGGCCGAGATTTCAATTTAACAAAGTTATCAGTTGTTTTATTTTTTAAAATGTTTTTCTCATCTTAACATCTTCATTTTTTTAATTCATTGAAATTCTCTCAAATCTTCAACTTTTTATTTATCGTAATGAAACCACGTTATTATGAAGTCAAGTGACAATTTGTTATGACAATATGATAGTTTGGAAATCCTGTCACAATTTTATGCACAATAGCAATGCTTCATGGTAACCGTATACATGTAGGTAATATTGGCTTCTGAATGGGGTATGGTTAATAAAAGGATAAAGACATTTTATTTTCGATCAAATATCATCAAAGTTGGTTTACTACGGAAACGTATTAGGCTCATGTACGGTAACATTTTACGTGATAACGGAAATATAATATTTGGCGGCCGCTACATAAAGATCTGGCGGCCGCTACATAATGATCTGGTGGCCGCTACATAATGATCTGGCGGCCGCTACATAATGATCTGGCGGCCGCTACATAATGATCTGGCGATCGCCATTTAATTTAAATTATTAATTCAAATAAAAAAAGAAATAAAAAAAATAAGTAGGCGGCCGCTACATAATGAAAGGCAATTGCCACTTAAAGATCTGGCGGTCGCTACATAATGATCTGGCGGCCGCTACATAATGATCTGGCGGCCGCTACATAATGATCTGGCGGCCGCTACATAATGATCTGGCGGCCGCTACATAATGATCTGGCGGCTGCCACTTAAAGATCTGGCGGTCGCTACATAATGATCTGGCGGCCGCTACATAATGATCTGGCGGCCGCTACATAATGATCTGGCGGCCGCTACATAATGATCTGGCGGCCGCCATATCATTAAGATGGCAGCCGCCAGATCATTATGTAGCGGCCGCTACATAATGATCATTAAGATCTGGCGGTCGCTACATAATGATCTGGCGGCCGCTACATAATGATCATGGCCGCTATGTAGTGGCCGCTACATAATGATCTTTAAGATGGCAGCCGCCACATTATGTAGCGGCCGCCAGATGATTGGCGGCCGCTACATAATGGCGGCCGCCATTTAATTTAAATTTATTAATTTAAATAAAAAAAAGTAAAAAAAAAGTGGCCACCAGATCTTTAAAGGCAATTGTCAGATCATTATGTAGCGGCCGCCAGATCATTATGTAGCGGCCACCAGATCTTTAAGTGGCAGCCGCCAGATCATTATGTAGCGGCCGCCAGATCATTAAGTGGCGGCCGCCAGATCATTATGTAGTGGCCGCCAGATATTATATTTTCGTTATCACGTAAAATATTATCGTACTTGAGCCTAATACGTTTCCGTAGTTTACAACTTCGTCTTCAATAAACAACATAACCTGTAAAGTGTAGCGCTGAGTATTTTCAGTATTTACATCCGTGGCATACGTTGTCACGTGACTGTTTATTTTCGTTTTGTGGTGTCATGTGATTCGTTGTCACGTGATCGTCTTGTCCACTTTCGTTTTACCTGTAATGGGTGTGTTGTTTGTGACGTATTGTGTATGTATTGTCAATCACCTGTCCATCATTTGTGCTGACTTGACAAGTTTGACTGACCCCTGACATGGTAGGAGACACGTTCTCCACGCTGATTTTTCGCGCCTTCTTCTTTTCTTTCTTTCTGTCCTGTCTTTGTCTAGGCACTTCTCAGCTTTCCGAGCACCTGTTCACATCTACATCTATTTGTCTCTCCTCGCTGTACGGCTATTAATCCGTATCTATTTCCCTTTAACTCCTGGTTCCCCAGCTCCAGTATTGAAAAGAAGGTCATGTGCGTTCGTGTGTGATTTGTAATTGTATTTATTTTTAATATATTTTACAAGGATTTTAATTCCCGGATGAATAAACGTTGCCAAGAACTAAACGGGTCTTAGTCGTCTTGTCGCTCCTGGCAAAAGAAACCCAGACGGATTGTTACAAAAGCAAAATATAATTTCAACCATTTGAAAACCATTTGAAGAGTTGGAATTAGGATGAAATTATTTTCTCTGTGGTATGAGTCGCCAGTAGGGGGCGCTATGTGTATGATTTGCACGTGCAAATCAAGACTAGGGCCGTGCTGTCGCGTGTTACCTGTACGTGTCATTGAGACGGCACAGGTAGGGACACACGGACGTTGAGTTTTTTTTTTGTTTTTTGTTTTGTTTTGTTTTGTTTTGTTTTTTTTTTTTGCGGTAAAATGTAATATAAGTTCATCTGCGTGGGGTTTCTGTTGCGGTAAAATGTAATTGTTATTAATGAAAGGCGTGACATATATATACATACTTTGTATATTGTGTATTTGTAACAGATTAGTGTATGATTTACATGTTTGTTTAATAAATCAGTCGCGATGCCTCTGTCGCCGTTAAATACATTTTGGTATTTTGTGTTGTTTATCCTATTGGATAATAAAATAGAGAAAACATGTTATTTCAAAACCACACATGTATACAGGCCTAAAACCACTGTTTCATTTCCGGGTCGTTCTACACAAATGTAGTGCAAAATGAAATTTCATGTCGGTTATAATCAGTAAATATTTTTACCAGACTTAGCCATAATGTATATGTACATATGTTTTACTCGAGATTGGTGTACAATATCTATTGTTGTGGAGGATTTTTTTCTTTTGCCTCGTTTCTAGGTCTGTCGATGTGGCAGAACATGTTTTGTGAGTAGGCTCGATAGTTTGTAGTTTTTAACATTCCCCTTTAATTATGGTGTAAAAAACCAGATTAATTGCAAAGCTTTGAAATTTTTCAATTTTTCTTTTTCCTTTGATAGAGCATATAGATAACTTAACTGGGTCTGAGGCCATATCGTGAAATCTATGTAACAGCTAGCTGTCAAAACAGCTTTTCCATTTACCTCGTTCACGTAAAGCATTTTTAAGCAGCAGATCACATTCTACTCATATCAATGTAAAACTAATGTCTTGTCCGTCCTGCAGTGCTGATTTCCGTAACTTTGTTTACAAAAATTGAAATAACGATGTTGGCATGGTAGCAAATGATGAAAATGGTATATGGTGACGATGATTAGGGAATATTGCATGACTTTTCCTATCTACCGCGGCATTTTTCTCTCTCTTTTTTCATTCAACGACTTTTTGAAAATGAAAGTAGAACGAGAAATTTCCAGGAAAGATTGTTGGAAATGCGAGGTTTAAAATGTCGGACTACAAGGGTAAGCACAATTTAACATCAATAAACAAGTTCAACTGATTTAACACACAAAACAATATTAAAATGTTTAGGTCTTTAAATTCAAGTGGTTGATTTGATTTAAATTCGTCTTGAGAATAATAAGTGCTGGTTTAACATGGATGATAAACATTTGTAAAAGCAAGGATGTAAGTGGCACAGAAATAGTAAATAAGAATATTTTACTTTAATGGAAATGTCAAACATGTACTTTGTAATTTAAGGCTTTAATTTAAATTCTCTAGTTCAAGATGTCCCTCTGAAAATAAGCTGATCACTTTTGACCCTTTAATAAAACCATCCCTTACCAATAGTAGAAAGATTATCTAGCTGACAATATGTTGTAATATATTCTATTTTGATATTTTACTAAAGGGGAGACTGCAGCTGTCTCATAAAATGTTAAATTGTACAGGAATTAAATGACAGTCATCAAACATGAATGTAGAAGTGCACTGTGCCCTGAAGCAAGTTCTCCCATTTCATCTGAAATTAATGTATAGTTACAGTGTACTGTTTAAAACTAGCAGATACCTGGTATTGATGAAAATAGAATATTGTATTTGTGCTTTTACATGTGTTTATTACTGGTAAAAATTTCAGATGTTGGTTTGTTAACTGTAAACTAATTTTGTAAATTGAAATTGCAAAGTTAGTTGTGATAACACTTAGATAAAAACAAACTTTCAGGTCAATTGCTTATTATCATCAACAAGTATCACGATGCTCAAAAAAAATAAAAACTGAACCAGTAAAGAATAAGTTTTCCAAAAAGTGTATGTGGTCCTCTTGCTTTTAATACTTGTTCCAGATACAGTGGCAGAGGTGTACCACTAGGCAGACATCCTATGCTAGGGAAATACCAGGTCAGCTGGTTGATTTATGACCACTACTAGCTTATGGGCTAGTGAGAAACATTGTCTTTGTATTCAAATTGCCCTAAAGTCATCATAATTCCAATGATACAAAATGACTTAATTCCAGTCTTGATGCATTAAAAACAATTATTAAAATTTCTGGCCAAATATAGCTACTGTTGGTACATTCACATTACTGAATTTTGCTTCTAAAAATATATGAGATAACACAAGGTTTTCCAATCCATTGAAACAGTTCATAGCAGAGTGGAAGCCATTTATCAATGAAAGTCTGAGTCTTTTGAATTAAATATCTTCTAACAGATGACTTAAACCAAATTATTATTATTTTTATTTCATACAAAATTCATTAAATTTGGATATGTTTAATAAAAATTAATATAACCACAATAGATTTTGATTAGATTTAATAACATTTCTAAATGGCATTAGGAGGTAAGGCCTGAAAAAGATATGTTTAATATAAATTAATGTAACCACAATAAATTTTGATAAGATTTAATAACATTTCTAAATGGCATTAGGAGGTAAGGCCTGAAAAAGTTAGGCCTATTCAAAAATATTTGCAGTATTGACTTTGAATATTTGAAAAGAAAAAAAGTTGGTTTAGTTGACTGAAAATCCGATTTCTGAAAATTATACTCAAGTCAAACTGACCAACACCAAAATATGTATCTTCACTTATAACCAGTGCAACAATATAATAGTAATCAATACAGAGTAAAAAACCACAACAGCTTCTCTGTAGGTTTCTTCAATTCGTTTGGTATGTATTGATCACTTTCACCGATTAGTTGGCATTGTCAGACCACAATACACCTGTATACGTTCAGGTATCCAGCTGATGAGTAAAGGCCACCAAGATCAACTAAGCACAGACTCCAATGTTAGCTCTATCCTTGTATCTAAAATAATAGTAAGATAGCATGGTTTTGTTTGAGAAAAATGGGGATAGTAAAAATTTTCCAAGGCTTTTAAAAAAATTGTTGGTCTAGTTTAAAATTTTCAGACTTGCACACTCCTGAATGAGACAATGCAAGTTTATACAAATTCATAAGAATATTGATGTCGTTATATAGTTTCCTTAAATCTTAATTTTTTACATGTGACCACTAAGCAAGTCAGTAAAAACATGAAAATAAATGAGTTGTTGGATTGTGGCACCAGACCTTCAACAGTCTTAGTGGTTAGACCTCGGTATATATTTATAGATCACTGTTGTCTTTGCTACACAGAGTAACATTTGAAAAAAATGGGAGTGGAGTTAGCAGTGTACAGAGCCCGTATTGGAAACTTTGTACCAAGAAACACAGACCAGGTACTGTCCAACACAGATTACCTCTGTAAAGCTATTGCCAGTGTGAGATCTGAGCTAGTTAGGAGTGATCAATGGCCAGGAACTGTTTCATTCATTAACCAGCTACTCCTGACACAGGGGATAGAACCCAACCCAGGCCCTCGCTGCAAGGATGATCAGGTGAGACATAAACCTGGACTTTTAGTCCAACATCATTAGATTGTGGACTGTTCGAATTGCCATGCATCCGTCTTCAATCAATGATAAAAATTTATTTCCATAAATTTCTTGAGGAGTACTTTATGATCTTTCTTAGATTTCATCTGTAGGTTCTCCTTTGTCCCAAGTTATGCCTGATTGATTATGGATTGATCTGCGAAACAAAATTGTTGACAGAAGGCCATCTTGGATTTTGACTATGAAAGTTTGTTATTGCTATTTCTAAAGAAGTACTGCATGGTTCTTTCTTGTATTACTTATGTAGGTTTCCCTTGGTTCCTACTTTCCGATATTTTTTTAATCTTTATGCTAATCAGAAAAAAGAAATGGCTGATACATGACCATTTACGTTTCAGATAGTTTAAGTTTGTTATCTCAGGTTTATGGATGCTATCATATGATTAATTCACTTGCCAAAGAGGTAATAACAGGATAGATAACTACAAGGATAGTAATTTCTTATCATCCTTAGGTACAGTCTAAAGGGAGTGAGATGTCTGATCGTCCTCAGGGACGGGCTACATGGACAGATTTGTCTGATCATCTTCAGGGACGGACTACAGGGACAGAGATATCTGATCATCCTCGGGGACAGACTACAGCAACAGAGATATCTGATCATCCTCGGGGACAGACTACAGCAACAGAGATATCTGATCATCCTCAGGGACAGGCTACAAGGACAGTGATGCCTCCAAATTCTCAGGGAGGGGCTACAGGGACAGTTGTGCCTGCTTATCCTCAGGGAGGGGCTACAGGGACAGTTGTGCCTGCTTATCCTCAGTTGTGCCTGCTTATCCTCAGGGAGGGGCTACAGGGACAGTTGTGCCTGCTTATCCTCAGGGACGGACTACAGGGACAGTTGTGCCTGCTTATCCTCAGGGAGGGGTTACATTTCTGCAAGGTATGTTTATTCCACCTAAATCTAAATTGTTTTGTACCATATTTGTTATCTAACTGAACAATCAGTTCTGTGGACATTTGTTTTCCATTTTGTGCAATGATAAATACATAGACTTTATCAATTTTTGTTTGCCTCTCATCAGTACTATCAATTATGATATATGTACCGTATTTCACCGCAAATAAGCCCCCTCCTGCAAATGAGCCCCCCCTCCACCACTTTTTCGTCTTTGCCAGGAATAGGGGGGTATTCGCAATTAAGCCCCCCCCCCCTTTTTTCGAAAAAAAAACAACACGTGTGACGATAAAGCAGTACTTACATGTAATCGCCAGGTGTAATTATTGGGGACTTGTTTTTGTAGTGTTCACAGGTGACCACTTTTTTAGGTCATCTGACCCGAAGGGTCCGATGACCTATAGTCATCATGCTTCGTCCGTCGTCGTCCGCCGTGCGCCGTGCGCCGTCCGCCGTGTGCCGTCCGTAAACTTTTCATTCAAACGACTTCTTCTCAAATACTAGAAGGTCTAGGGGGCTAATACTTGGCACAGAGGATACTGGCATGGAGTTTGTTCAAATGAATGACTTTGACCCACTTTAAAGGTCACAGGGGTCAAATATGTTAAAATCTTTAAACAACTTCTTCTCATTAACCAAAAGGCTCAGAGTGTAGATATTGGGCCTGTGACATGCTGGGATGAAGGACTACCAAGTTTGTTCAAATGAATGACCTTGACCCACTTTAAAGGTCACAGGGGTCAAATATGTTAAAATCTTTAAACAACTTCTTCTCAATAACCAAAAGGCTCAGATTGCTGATATTGTGCCTGTGGCATGCTGGGATGAAGGGCTATCAAGTTTGTTTAAATGAATGACCTTGAACAACTTTCAAGGTCACAGGGGTCAAATATGTCAAAATCTTTAAATAACTTCTTCTCAAATACTAGAAGGCCTAGGGGGCTAATACTTGGCCCATAGCATGCTGGCATGGAGCCCTACAAAGTTTGTTCAAATGAATGACCTTGGCCCACTTTCAAGGTCACAGGGGTCAAATATGTTAAAATATACAAAGGACTTCATCTCAATAAGCAAAAGTCTATGAGTGCCGATATTGGGTCTGTAGCATGCTGGGAGGAAAGGCTACCAAGTTTATTCAAATGAATGACCTCAACCCACTTTCAAGGTCACAGGGGTCAAATATGTTAAAATCTTTAAACAACTTCTTCTCATTAACCAAAAGGCTCAGAGTGTAGATATTGGGCCTGTGACTTGCTGGGATGAAGGACTACCAAGTTTGTTCAAATGAATGACCTTGACCCGCTTTAAAGGTCACAGGGGTCAAATATGTTAAAATCTTTAAACAACTTCTTCTCAATAACCAAAAGGCTCAGATTGCTGATATTGTGCCTGTGGCATGCTGGGATGAAGGGCTATCAAGTTTGTTTAAATGAATGACCTTGAACAACTTTCAAGGTCACAGGGGTCAAATATGTCAAAATCTTTAATTAACTTCTTCTCAAATACTAGAAGGCCTAGGGGGCTAATACTTGGCCCATAGCATGCTGGCATGGAGCCCTACAAAGTTTGTTCAAATGAATGACCTTGGCCCACTTTCAAGGTCACAGGGGTCAAATATGTTAAAATATACAAAGGACTTCATCTCAATAAGCAAAAGTCTATGAGTGCCGATATTGGGTCTGTAGCATGCTGGGAGGGAAGGCTACCAAGTTTATTCAAATGAATGACCTCAACCCACTTTCAAGGTCACAGGGGTCAAATTTGTTAAAATCTTTAAACAACTTCTTCTCATTAACCAAAAGGCTCAGAGTGTAGATATTGGGCCTGTGACATGCTGGGATGTAGGACTACCAAGTTTGTTCAAATGAATGACCTTGACCCACTTTAAAGGTCACAGGGGTCAAATATGTTAAAATCTTTAAACAACTTCTTCTCAATAACCAAAAGGCTTTGCTGATATTGTGCCTGTGGCATGCTGGGATGAAGGGCTATCAAGTTTGTTAAATGAATGACCTTGAACAACTTTCAAGGTCACAGGGGTCAAATATGTCAAAATCTTTAAATAACTTCTTCTCAAATACTAGAAGGCCTAGGGGGCTAATACTTGGCCCATAGCATGCTGGCATGGAGCCCTACAAAGTTTATTCAAATGAATGACCTCAACCCACTTTCAAGGTCACAGGGGTCAAATATGTTAAAATATACAAACGACTTCTTCTCAACAAGCAAAAGTCCATGAGTGCTGATATTGGGCCTGTAAGATGCTTGGAGGAGAGGCTACCAAGTTTGTTCAAATGAATGACCTCAACCCACTTTCTAGGTTTGGCTTGCTTTTTGTCAGATGACCGTTAAGGCCCATGGGCCTCTTGTTGTTATTTAAACTGGTGATAATTAGCTAACAATCACAGCGACTGAGCGAGAGGGCCTCGCTCAAAACACGCTAAAACAACAGTGTCGCTTTGACGTGTTGAGAAGACTGTGACATATTCAGTCCCAAGCCATATCAATGTCGTTAAATAGAGAGTAAAAGGTGTGTGGCCTGTAACTGTCTAGGATGTTGCGCCGTCTTCGTGAGGATGTCGGCATGGACCTCCGCGAGATCGATGAGGTCCTACAGCAGGTACTTGATGCGACACGGGCCCACGGCATCTTATTTGATTCAGACGAGTTTGATGACGAGACTCTCCTATTCGGAAGATTCGGTCCGGAGGATTAGCTATTTAGTATATTTTGTTATATTGTTAATAAATTTATTGATCCTATTTTCGCCTTGGGTTATTTTTTATGACAGGCCAAGTTATCGTTCCTTATGACGAACAGGGGGGTTACTCGCATATAAGCCCCCTCCCCTCTTTTGACAGTCTTTTTTGAACTGGATGGGGGGGGGGGGCTGCCATCTTGAAAACACATTTTCGACTTCTTCTCAAGTTCCATCAGTGTGATTGAGCCAAAAAATGCATGAAATGATCATGACATGGCACTGACCAAAGTTTGTTAATTTTGGGTCAGTCCAAAATCCAACATGGCCGCCATGGCCGCCATTTTGAAAATACATTGAAAACACATTTTCAACTTTTTCTCAAGTTCTACCTGTGAGATTGAGCTGAAACTTACCTGAAATGATCATGACATGGTCCTGACCAAAGTTTGTTAATTTTGGGTTGGTCCTAAATCCAAAATGGCTGCCATCTTGAAAACACATTTTCAAATTCTTCTCAAGTTCCACCAGTGCGATTGTGCCAAAACTTGCATGAAATGATCATGACATGGCACTGACCAAAGTTTGTTACTTCAAACATCCTCTGAATAACCAGGTGATGATATTTGGCCTGTAGCATGCTGGGATGAAGGTTTACGAAGTTTGTTGAAATAAATAATCTTAACCAACTTTCAAGGTGGTGGCTGAGTGCCCTTAAATCCAGGTGAAATAAGTTCAAAATTTGAAATCTTGTATTTTATGTCAGATAACCGTTAAGGCCCATGTTCCTCTTATTGATTAATGAGTTGTTATGTGATGTTTTGAGTTGCTTTCCATATTTATCTTGATACTCTTCCATAAAAATAGGGATGGGGGAGGAGCAGGCATACATTATTGCCCATGTCCGTCCTGTCTCCTCTCATCCTATGTCATACCGATTCAATATAATCACCTAGCAACTTCATTCTGTGACAGATTTTGGTAAAATTTTATGCAAAGGTCGTTAATGAATATACCTTGGACATCAGTGTGTTACAGGAGCCTGTGGTCAAGGTTTAGTTTGCTCTTGCTATAAATAGAAAAATATCAACTGATTCAATTTAAACACTTAGCAACTCCATTCTTTCATGGAATTTGGTCAAACTTTGCATATACAAATGTAGATTAAGTATACTTTGGACATTGTAGTGTTTCAGGGGTCCAAGGTCAAGGCCTTGGCGGGTGAGGCATACATATCTTACATATATTATCTGGTTACTTTAGTTGTTTTCTAGTACAAGGATTCAATGATACCTCTTCACAAAACTTCATGTTACTTTTTCTCGTTGTTCTGTCACTTCCAAGTGTGGCTTTATATCAGCTCTATAGTTGAAGTACATATCTTGTTTTTCTGTAGTTTTTCTGGACAATTTTTTATTACATTTGTGTGTTGAGCGCTGATTACATATTCTGGTGTGTTGTGAATAAATTTTGTTTGAATTTGTCCTTGCGCTACTTGTAACACTGTTTTATGACTTGAGAATGCTGTTTGTATCCTCTTCATATATATACCACTCACTATTTTGTATGTCTCAATCTTGTCCCTGCCGATCTGATGAAATCAAGTGTTGGCAATTTTAGTTCCTTTAATCAATCTTCATCAGCTAAGTTCTTTGGTCCTGGAAGCTGTTTTGTTGCTCACCTTTGCACTTTCAACATCTTTAATTCTAATGATTTGAAGATCTAGCATTTTGTTTAGTGGCAGAAACAACGTTTCCTCCATGAAGTTGAAAATTTTATACCAATATCTTTTTCACATTCTGTTTTTGTTAGCACTATCATGGTGTTAAGTGAAAGTGATGTTTCTTTCATAATGGATTGCCTACATTTATATATTTGCATTTCTGGTTGTGTACCTATAGTAGATGGTCTTATTCCATTCTTCCAAATTATCTCAGTCTTTTTATTCTCCACAAAACGTGTCTGTCTGTCCATCTGTGGAAGGTCATTTTCCAGACCAATGCTCTGAAACCATTCAAGATTACTTGAAACTTTGTACAGTTATCAGACTAGTAATGAAATAGTAGATTTAGCTATGGGAAAGCTCTCCATGTAGATACTTTTCCTGTTATTATGGCAACAGATAGGCTAAGTCACAACCTTCAGGAGGGCCAAGTCACAACCTTCAGTAGACCAAGTCACAACCTTCAGTAGGGCCAAGTCACAACCTTCAGTAGGGCCAAGTCACAACCTTCAGTAGGCCAAGTCACAACCCTCAGTAGGCCAAGTCACAACCCTCAGTAGGCCAAGGCACAACCTTCAGTAGGGTCAAGTCACAACCCTCAGTAGGGCCAAGTCACAACCCTCAGTAGGCCAAGTCACAACCCTAACCAGGCCAAGTCACAACCCTCAGTAGGCCAAGGCACAACCCTCAGTATTTCCTGATTATGTATATATATACAATTAAAAACACAGTAGTTCACTACCATTTTTATCTAACCTATGCCCATGATTTTAATAGTAAAACTTTGCATATACAAATGTAGATAGTATAATTCAAAAAAGATAAAAGCTTTGTGTATCATACATATAGAAAGTTAACATGGCAAATAAAATTGTATGAAATCGCTAACGTTTACCGGCCTTGTGGCCATCTTCAGGCGTTTGAATTACGTTACATAGTAACCTTTATTTTAGACGTAATCTTATTGTTTCAATAAAAGGGGAGTTAATAACATTAATAGTCCCAGTGCAATCGTTAATGTCTGTTGAGGAACGGATTGAACAGTTTAACAAAAAAGTCTTCTTTGCTGATTCGCTTTGACATTGTAGGTTTTAACATATTGTAGAACAGTAATATCCAAAAGTGTCCTTTGCCACAGTTGTCCAAATGATCACTCAACGGTATATTCCGTGTTTCTGGTGTGCGGATCTGTTGTCTGTGGACACGAACCCTTTCGGATAGGGCATTTCCTGTCTGTCCAATGTCATTTTCAAGACAAGTGGGACAAGTAATGCAGTTAATAAGATTTCTGCTTTTGCAATCGCTGTTTGGTTTAATTACTTTCCCATTTTTAAGTGTTAAGGAATGACTCTCTTTGATGTGTTTTCATGTTCCACATCTGGTATCCCCGCATTTCGAAACGACATAGTCGCGCTGGTCACTGACATCAAATTTAGCTCCGGTTAGCATTTTCTTCAAATTATTTGATTGTCTTTTACTTTGAAGAATATCCAATGGCTTAATGAGATCGCGCATCTCTGTGCTCTTGTGTAATATGATGATAGAATTTTTGGCAATTTCAACCATATTACAGTGACCAGGGTTGTGTGTCAAAACTAACAGTATGTTGGTTTTACTAGCTTGTCTTCCTTTAGGCTTCCTTAATTCTTTCAAAGGTATCATATTATATTATATATATATATCGGGTTGTCATGTTGGTGTAATTGTTAGGCAGTCTGGAATTTCTTGGTAAGGTGATTTGGTGGTTAGTTTCAGGCCCAGACAGGACACAAGTTAAAAATTGTCTTCTTTCATTAATTGTGTTATAATGTCAGTCTAGCCTTTGTAGTCATATAGGCCTACCTGGTAATGCATCTGTCCACCTGTTCATAACTTCTAGTCTGTGTAATGACACCTTCCTCATAGATATTACTGGTATTTATATAAAATTTTTTATTATCCTTCATTAAATTATGCATTGATATGTATATAACTGATATAAAACAGGTCTACATCACATTTGTTACCTTATTACACATAGAATTAATCTGAGCTCTCATTTAGTTGTCAGGTATTTTCATATCCTTAAGAATTGGTTGAAAATAATAGTGAGTGGTGTAGCTATCCATGTTGTTATCTCAGTACTCCTGGATATAAAGTACCTGTGGACTATCAATGTTGTTATCTCAGTATATAAAGATGTAGGTACCTGGGGACTTGTCCATCTCTGGTGGTGTAGTTATCCATGTTGTTATCACAGTACTCCTGGATGTAGGTACCTGGGGACTTGTCCATCTTTGGTGGTGTAGCTATCCATGTTGTTATCTCAGTACTCCTGGATATAAAGTACCTGTGGACTATCAATGTTGTTATCTCAGTACTCCTCCTGGATGTATGTACCTGTGGACTATCAATGTTGTTATCTCAGTACTCCTGGATATAAAGTACCTGTGGACTATCAATGTTGTTATCTCAGTACTCCTCCTGGATGTAGGTACCTGGGGACTTGTCCATCTTTGGTGGTGTAGCTATCCATGTTCTTATCTCAATACTCCTGGATGTAAGGTACCTGGGGACTATCAATGTTGTCGTTTCAATACTCCTGGATGTAGGTACCTGGGGACTTGTCCATCTTTGGTGGTGTAGCTATCCATGTTGTTATCTCAATACTCCTGGATGTAAGGTACCTGGGGACTATCATTGTTGTCGTTTCAATACTCCTGGATGTAGGTGTAAGAGGACCTGCCTATAATGAGTGATTGTAGTCCTTACATTACTTGTTCCACATATCTAATTCTTATACTGATCTCTACAAATGTCTCCTGCTTCTTTGTAACTGGGCAGCAGCCATCTTTGCATTGTCATGGGAGTTTGTTGTGACCCTTCTAATGTATCCATGGCATCAAAAACTAAGACCTTAGACAATACTGTAGCAGAATATCTCAGTAGACCCCCTTAGGTACCTCTTAGTCTTGTTTGAGATTTTCATTTTCAGGCAGTAAATTGGAAGTTTGTTTTGATAACTTTTATTTAAAGTTTAGCATCAAACATATGTAAGAGTTCTCTCCTCATGTTGTATCTATAAAGGATGTATTCATATGTCCAGATCAATGTTAATCTAGTCAAATTCATGGACATTTGAAACAGGTTAAATTTTGTAGTTAAGTTGAAATTGAAATGTTTCAAAGTTAGTCATTACCACTTTTACTTCCTTCTGTTACAACTGTGGAACATTCTTTTTCTTGTACAGAGACAGAAAGTTGGCTGTAATGTCTGTTTTTCTCTGTCATCCTTAGTCTATCATTTTGTTTTGTGTTGAGATCTGCAATACATTATCTGTGCTTCAAACTTGGTTTTCTGTATTTCCAAATAGCATCTGGATTGATTTTGGCCTTTTCTAAAAGATCACTCTCAAATATTTTTGTCCTTTTTTTCTTGTTTCTCTCTTAAATTGATTTCTGACACATTTATTAGCTCAACTTTGAGCCATGTGAGCTGATGCTGTGACACAGCATCTGTCATCCATCCATCCATCCATCCCTTCCTCTCTCCCTCCCTCCAATGTCAGCTTTTCAATTTAAATGGCTTCTCAATAATCAACAGACCGAATGGCTGGTTGCTTGCTAGGATGAAGGTTGACAGAAATGACATTAACCCATATCTAAGGTCTGTTGGGTCAAATTTGTTAAAACCTTATAGGTGCAGATGTATGGTATTTGGCTGATAGGTTCCTAGATTAAATCCTTGCAATGTTTGCAATGACAAAATGAAATTGACCCATATTTAAGGTCACAGTTTCTTCTTTATCTCAGTTGACAGATGCCAGCCAAAGCTCACAAGTCACAACCTTGCAGTTATATTTTGAATGAAGATGTCAAATAATTGCCATATTAAATGACTGGAGTGGGTAATTGTTTTAAAGCCTTCAAACAACTAGAGTAATTATAGTTCCCTACAACCAAATGGCATGAAATTTGGTGAATGCAAATTTCATAACAATACTTTGCATATTGGTATTTACATGACAAAACTCTGCAAGCAATTATATTTACAAATATGAATATCTGCAAAGCTTTGTCATTTAAAGTGGGTATAAATGCATACCAGGATGGTTCAATAATTACGTTTACATTTCTTTCGAAGAGATTGTAATTTTATGTGAACCAAGTGTATACTATGACGCTTTCGATGGAACGTCTGCTTTTACATCGTATATTTGCTGTCTCTATGACAACAATCCTGATATCAGGAACCTCTAATTTGGCATTGAACTGTTTTCTTTGTCTTTGACAAAATTCCTGCCATCAGGAACATCTGTTTTGGCATGGAACCTTTGCTGTCTCTATAAAAAAATTCCTGACATAATGATAGTTAGGAGGCTAATTAGCTCACTAGTATACTGTCTGAGAATTTCTTTTCTGTCTAAAAGTAAAAATACTCTACCTCATGTATCATGTTTCTTTTTGTCTTTCAGTTAAGGAACAAAACATAAATCTATCATTTCCAGGCGGAGAAAACCAGGTGATTGGGGATAACAACAAAATTACTATCAATAGACCAGAAATGAGTGAGTACTGGTCTCTAATTCAGGTGATCAGAACACTGTTATTATCAATAGACCAGAAATAGGTGAGTACTGGTCTCTAACTCAGGTGATCAGAACACTGTTATTATCAATAGACCTGAAATGGGTGAGAACTGGTCTCTAACTCAGGTGATCAGAACACTGTTATTATCAATAGACCTGAAATGGGTGAGAACTGGTCTCTAATTCAGGTGATCAGAACACTGTTATTATCAATAGACCAGAAATGGGTCAGTACTGGTCTCTAACTCAGGTAATCAGAACACTGTTATTATCAATAGACCAGAAATGGGTGAGTTCTGGTCTCCAACTCAGTGTAGAAGAAGCATTGGTTTGCAATTTAGAGTTTATTTAGTTGTTTTCCTGTCTGTTACATAAATAAGTATAAACTCGATCAGGCCTTCTTCTCCCAAATATCTAAACAGATTTTAAACAAATTTCATGTCAAACATCACTAGGAGATGTTTGTCATTGGACCCACAAACCCTAGCCCTTTTTGGGAAATTGTGAAATGTAAAACATCTCATGGTATGGTCTGCAGGGGTCAGTGTGTCACTTACCTGAAATAAGATTATTTGCTGTAGTGTGTCACTTACTTGTAACAATACAATTTTATGGAGGGTCATTTTCTTGCAATGAGACTCTTGTAATTTCTCTATGATAATTGAATATTGATACAATACAATCATCATTCCAAAATTCAAATTCTTACGTTTACATTTACAGGTGATGAAACTAAAGCCTTTTTGACAGAAATTAAAGAAGACATGATTGCTAAATTTGAACAAGCAATGAACCCAGGTATACCACAGGAAAAGTCCCAGCAGACAACAGGAACTCAGACTACAGGTAAGTATCTGTCTATTCTGTAGTCTTATGTACTAGTCTCCTTGTCCCAACAGACAAGGACTCAGACAACTGATATGATTCTGTCAAGTCTGTAGTCTTCTAAAATATTAATTTAATCTTTTGCAATTTGTTTCTCAGTTCTCTGTGATATAATTATGTAAGTACTGTTAAGGTTGTTGTATCAGTTCTCTGTGATATAATTATGTAAGTACTGTTAAGGTTGTTGTATCAGTTCTCTGTGATATAATTATGTAAGTACTGTTAAGGTTGTTATATCAGTTCTCTGTGATATAATTATGTAAGTACTGTTAAGGTTGTTATATCAGTTCTCTGTGATATAATTATGTAAGTACTGTTAAGGTTGTTATATCATTATATCACTGGACAAATTCTGTTCATTTTCACACCATAGCATCAGTCAGCCAAGGATAACATATCATTAGATTTTGGTGATTATCAGTAAAATAAAGAGACCTATGACCTCTTTTGAAATTAAATGGTTGTGTACAAGATATCTTGTGAAACTTAAGAACAGATTTAATTCATTTTAAAAAGATGGCATCACCCCACCAAGGTCTACACTCCATAAGCTTTTGGTGGTCATCATTCAAGGTTAAAGGTCAATGTTCACCCTTGACCATTTCTCAGTTAAAACCTTGTTAACAAGATACCTCATGAATCCCTCCTCCACTTTCAAGGTCACAAGGGTCAAATGTGTTGAAATATGTAAGCAACTTCTTCTCAATAACCAAAAGGCAAGGGGTCTTGATATTGGGCCTGTTACATGTTTTTTTCAACAGGCAATATGTCCAGTGTAATGGCATTTGTGTAGTGCATGTATAAAGAATATGTTTACAAGTTTGCAGAAAATGTCTTTATGAACCAACCAATGTCTTCTATGTAGCTGTACTTTAGCAGTTATTTTAGGCCTAGTTGACCTCTTTCATATATAGGTCTTTTTAGTCAGATGACCCTTAAGGCCCCTGGGCTCTTGTCATTGACTATGTTAGTTATGTAAATACAATAAATGTTGTTACTTTTTAAGGATTATATCGACTGTGATAGGTATGTAAATACTGTAACCATCATTACCTTTCAATGTTTATATTGACTGTGATAGTTATGTAAATATTGTAACCATCATTACCTTTCAATGTTTATATTGACTGTGAAAGGTATGTAAATATTGTAACCATCATTACTTTTGAAAGTTTTTTATTTTTTGCTGATTTTGAAAATGGAATAAAATCATTCAAGATGAAAAATCAAACGTCTCATGACCTTTTGTAAGAATTACTAAAACCATAAAAATCTGGTTTTACAGCCATGATTTCTGTATTAATTTTCGTAGTATTCGCTTGATATAAACTTAAATCAGTATGGCATAATTACATTAATCTTATTCTGATTGTGAATAGTATTTTTTCTCCTTTCGATGAGTTTTGTTTTGATAGCAGTATGTTGGTCTTTGTTCTACTGCGATAAAATTTCACTTTTATTTAGGATCATCAGCTATTTCTGCCAGCATGGAAACCAATGCAAAGCATGAAAAAGAAGAAAAAGAAGAAAAAGTCAAGGAAATGTTAGCAAGACAGAAAAACTTAGAAGGCAAGTGCAATAAAAAATTTAACTTGTGTGTGCTATCAAATGCAATAATATTCTGACACTGAACAAAACACAGTATACCCAGTAACTTTCATCCTCTGAACTTAACTATGTGTTCTTCCAGATTTTATAGTATAAGTATGTCACAGGTGTTGATGGTTATGGGGATGGGATTGGAAATATCAATGTTAACAAAATAACATAATTTATATCAAGTCTTCTGTTACATTGTTACATCTCTTACAAGGACAAAGACGAGTCTTCTGTTACATTGTTACATCTCTAACAAAGACAAAGACGAGTCTTCTGTTACATTGTTACATCTCTTAAAAGGACAAAGACGAGTCTTCTGTTACATTGTTACATCTCTTACAAGGACAAAGACGAGTCTTCTGTTACATTGTTACATCTCTAACAAAGACAAAGACGAGTCTTCTGTTACATTGTTACATCTCTTACAAGGACAAAGACGAGTCTTCTGTTACATTGTTAGATCTCTTACAAGGACAAAGACGAGTCTTCTGTTACATTGTTACATCTCTTACAAGGACAAAGACGAGTCTTCTGTTACATTGTTACATCTCTTACAAGGACAAAGACGAGTCTTCTGTTACATTGTTACATCTCTTACAAGGACAAAGACGAGTCTTCTGTTACATTGTTACATCTCTTACAAGGACAAAGACGAGTCTTCTGTTACATTGTTACATCTCTTACAAGGACAAAGACGAGTCTTCTGTTACATTGTTACATCTCTTACAAGGACAAAGACGAGTCTTCTGTTACATTGTTACATCTCTTACAAGGACAAAGACGAGTCTTCTGTTACATTGTTACATCTCTTACAAGGACAAAGACGAGTCTTCTGTTACATTGTTACATCTCTTACAAGGACAAAGACGAGTCTTCTGTTACATTGTTACATCTCTTACAAGGACAAAGACGAGTCTTCTGTTACATTGTTACATCTCTTACAAGGACAAAGACGAGTCTTCTGTTACATTGTTACATCTCTTACAAGGACAAAGACGAGTCTTCTGTTACATTGTTACATCTCTTACAAGGACAAAGACGAGTCTTCTGTTACATTGTTACATCTCTTAAAAGGACATAGACAAGGAAAGTCAATCAGTGGCAAAAGTTCCCGGTGTGTTTCGCTTTTCTACCCCAATAAGGATCAAATCTTCACGGTTTGGTTCTGTCCTTATTCTTTATGTGCTGTTTTCACTTTTCTACCCCCAATATGGATTCAGTCTTTACAGTTTGGCTCTAATCTTTTCTTACATTTATGTGCTGTTTCAAACTTCTTCTCAAGTTCCACCATTTGGATTGAGCTCAAACTTGCATGAAATGATCCACAGATGGTCGTGACCAAGTGTTGTTATTTTTCGGGTATGTCTGAGATCCAAGATGGCCGCCATGGCCGTCATCTTGAAAAACACATATTTTTAACTTCTTCAGTTCTACTGGTAACATTGAGCTAAAAGTTGGTGGGAATGTTAAGGAAAGGTACCAACAAAGTGTTGTTATTTTTACGATCTTGTCAAAGGTTTGCTACAGCCATGAAAGCCATTTTGTAGAATGATTGTGCAATCATGTTTTCCTGTGCAACACCTACTTCTCAAGTTTCACCAGTTTGACTCTCAAAAAATAGTAACACTTGTTACAGTTACCTACTCCTCACCAAAACTACCATCTGCATCATGGAAAATAGTTTCTTAGTAAGATTTCATTCAAAGTAGAAGAAATAACCATTCTCCCTGCTGAAAGTTTTTAGTCAGATGACCGATAAGGGCCATGGGGCTCTTGTTCTTTATGTGCTGATTTGCTTGGTAATCAGTCATTGTTGTATATTTGTTTATAAAACAACATTTGATAAATAAATAGCTTGATGTAAGAAATTTCTGTTAAACGAAGATCAAGCAAATATTCTAATATAGTTTTTAAACTTGTTTTGTCGTTGTCAACTGCTTACACTGTCAGCCAGAAATGTGAAAGACATTTTTTGTTTGAGTATCAAGGTGACCTGTTGTTTAACATATTTGCAGATGCAGCTGAAGCTACCATTGGTAAATTTATAGATGATAACGAAGATGTCCTTGTGGTGAGGACCAAGGGTGTAAAGGCAGTGGCAAAATGCCTGAAAAATTACAGCATGGCCATTATCACTGGGGTAACAGGTGAAGGAAAGACAACTTTAGCAGCACAGATATTGAAAGACCTTAGAGATGGCACACTTGATGAAACAATCAAAGGGAAAACTCCTCTTCAGATTTTCCTTCCTGAAGACTGGTCAACAGTGGTTAATATTAAGGAGGACATTGTAGTTTTTGTAGATGATATATTTGGAACATCAAACTACCAAGTAGATCTACTAAACAGATGGAAACCACTTTTCAAGGCAATGGAGCAGTCCTTGAAAAATAAGGTCATGTTGCTTTTAACATCTCGCACCCATATTTTAGCAGATGCAAGACGTGATGCAGGTGTGACAGAGGGAAGCGTGGATCACATTTTATCCGAAAAGAAAACTGTTGATATCACAGACAAATATCAACTTACACCAGAGGAACAGCGAAATATGTTGGGTAATTACTCTGTCTTCTATAAAAGGGACGATTCTTTCAAATATAAAACATCGCAACAACCACTAAATAGGTCTATGGGGTTTCCGTTAGTATGCAGTCAGTTCTTTAATGATCCTCAATTATACGAAAAGGGACAGAAGTTTTTTGAGAATCCAGATAAACTACTAGCAAGTGAGATAGAGAAAATGAGTAAATGTGAGCAACGCAAGTATTTTGCATTGGTCTACTGTTTTTTACAACCAAACCACAAAGTTGACTCCAGAGACTTGAATCCTCTAGATATGTCTGAAGAGGATAGGCACATGTTACAGCAATGTGCAGAAGTATGTGACGTAGAGTGTACTAACCATACATCTTTACTGAAGAATGCTTTGAAGTCACTGACAAGAACCTACCTTAGGCAGGACGACACATTTTTCACATTCAGTCATGAATCTGTTGCAGAAAATGTGTGTCTGGTTTTTGGTTCAGAGAATCCAAAGATAACTTTACAGAAATGTAGCAACCGTGTTATTCTGGAGCTGTTGGACTTATCTCATACTGGTCAAACAACACCTCCAAGTTTGCATGTACCAGAAACTTGCTTTGATGTATTATCTCAGAGAATTTTTGAAATGGTCACCAAAAAGCAGGATATATGGTCGGAGAAGCTAACATTGGAATCCTTTTCCAGATTCCAAAACCAAATGTTCGCCAATCATTTCTTTGAGTATTTGTCAAAACAAAGTCTTGTAGAAGAAGTTATCACTGTGCATAGCAACCAACATATTTCCTCTAATCCAGATCAAAGAAGTCTACTTTCAGCTTGTGCAAACAATGTGGCTTTCTTATCAGCATTCTTCAGGTCAAAAGGAGACGAATATATGATTAATAAGTTTGGGGCACTCCATTTTACTGCCTTAATACAAGATGCATTGCACCGGGCCATTGAGCACCAAAACCTCCAAACCATTAAATTCTTACTTAAACAAGGTGCAGTTTTGGATACAATCTGTCTAACATATGTATATGTACTTGACTGTAACAAAGACATCATGCAAATAGTCTTGACTGGAAATATGTGGACAGAATCAGAGCTGGAAAAAGACATTTATAACACTGTAAAGGGTAAGAAATTCATAGAAGAACTAGCAGTAACTAAACCCAATGTTCGAAGCTTGAAACAGCAACTGTGCAACATAAAACCTCTTCGTATAGGAAACGGGCAAGATCAGTCAAGGCAAACAAGGAACCATGCAAGAGGAGAAATTACGAAGTCAGCCCCATTCGAAGAAATGTTATCACAGCTTTTAGCTACAGCACCAAACAGTGAAAGGAGAAAGTCCTTACTGAAAGAGTTTATATGTTCAAAAGGCAAAACTCTGAGTGATGTGATTTGTATAAGAAGAATACTTGGGAGCTTTGATGCAGCTTTAATTCAATATGCATTACGTCATTGTAACACTGATATGATTCGGTTCCTGATTCTGTCTTCGAACCTAACCAATGACCAATTAGATGCCTTGTTGTCAAAAGAAGTGCATAGTGGCCATCCAAGATACACAGATATCTTGTGCCGAGTAGGAGGCAGGTTGAACCACGAAGATTTTGTCCATGTATCAGGAACTTATGGTTATGGTGTTTCAAAAATTGTAAAGATTATGGCAGGATTTGGACAGTTTCCGGCTGATGTGCTCTCCCATGCTCTGAAATCGGCACTGTGTTCAGGGTCAGAAGATACTATTGATGTCCTGTTACACCATGGAGCTAAATGTAAAATAGATCATGATACAGTCTACAAAGCTGTTGCATGTAGAAGATATCCAGATACTTTTAACATTATCGACAAGTATTTAGACAAAAGCCATGTTTCTGTAGCACTTGATGCAGCTGTACATTCCGGACAGCCACTGCTAGTGAAGAAACTTATTTCTAGTGGTGGGAAATTCACAAATCATGCTTTGATTACAGCTGTTTGTAGAACATCTGCAGTTTTTGAAATGGTGAATCTGGTTGCAACATCAAGAAAATGGTCCTGTTCTCACTTTACAGAAGCTCTTTCCAAAGCTGTAGAAATATGTAGATCAGAAGTTGTCACATTTCTACACAAAAAAGGTGGAAAATTTGGTAATGACAGCTTACAGAAAGTTCTAGGTTGGAATGTAGAGCATCATGTACAAGTAGCTACCATCCGGTATATATTGGGTGCCAGAAAATGGGGAGCATGTGGCATACAGACCGCTTTGGTAGCAGCTACAGAGAGATTGTTTGTTACAAATGATAGCAGAAAGGTCAATTTTACAGCATTTGTAGAGCTTTTGTCATACAAAGAGAAAAATATTTCAACTGAACAGAACTATGTTGACGATGTGAAAATTGGAATCTTTGACATTATCAGAAAGCTTGAAAACCAGATTCCATCAAATGCTGAGGTTCTTGGAGCTATTCTTAACAGAAGTGTAGAATATGGTCGAGTGGACGTGGCTACACATCTGATTGAAGTCGGTCATACATGCGGAGATGACTGCCTGGTTCATTCTGTTTGCAGTAAAGGTTGCATGGACAGTTCTCGGCTTGAATTGGTTCGACTCATCCGGTTATCTCGCAAATGGTCGGATAGTGTACAAACAGAGGCACTAGACAAAGCACTTCAGAATGGATATGAAGACATTGTTTTGTTTTTACTTGAAAACGGTGCTAAATTTGGAGATGAGAGTCTTTCCCATTCTATACAGGCTAACTCCCATGATCATGACTCTTTGCATTTAGTAGATTGTGTACTGCGATTCAAGGAGGACCTCACATCACTTATACTGTCAGACGCATTGGTTAAGTCCATAAATTACTGCAATTACCAGATGATTGTCCATCTGCACCAGCATGGAGCAGAATTTCCTGATGGGAGTCTACAGCAGATTATCTGTAATTGGAAGAAATCATCTAATAGGAAGGAGGCGGTAGCATATGTTTGTAGTTCACGAACATGGACACGAGAAGAGATGCAGGAAGCACTGCTGGAAGCAGTGAAGTCAGGTGATCTACAAATAACAAGCTGTATTTCCAACATGGGTGCTCACTTCTTTGACAGATGCTTGGCAGAAGCAATGGAAAAAAAGATGAAACCTTCACATCGTCTCTGCATGATAAAGTTGATTATGTCTGGGCAGAGAATTTCTCCAGCGGAGATCACTAGAGCCCGTAAAAAAGCAGATTCTGGTTCAGACTCAAAACTTGTAACTTTTTTCCAGCAGTTTCAGAAGTAAACAAAGCATATCAATGATGTTAAGAGATCAATGTCAATATTTTGCAGAACAGCTGGTGAGTGCTTCATTGGCTGTTTGTTTTATTAGGAGCATATATACAATCTATTGCATTTTGTATTAAGTAGTTGCTATCAATGAATACATGTGTGTGTTAGTATTGAATGAAACATATGAATAGAAGAATGAATGAAGAACTGATATATTTGGTCAATTTATGGATATAATTTGAAAGTTGTGTTTTGTTATAGGTGTAAACAAAGCCTTTATTGTGCTTAAACACTGTATAATAGAACATTTTAATAATGCAACTTAAATTTGTCGAGTCTCCATCAAGTTTGCCAATATTTCAATCGCCAAAGTTAAAGGTTATCAAATAAAAAAGGTACTTTGTTAGCTGTTGCGTTTGATCCTGGATAGAATAGCAATGAGTAAAAGTGTTGTGTTGAAGGGTTTCAATTTGTTAATATGATTTCTATGAAACTGATGATCCGGCTATTCTGACTACCATGCTTGCCTGTACACATTACCGATGTATTTTTCAGACAATGGACTGAGGCTCCTTTAGCCAATGATTTTAGATATACAATTATGTATCAATAGTCATATTTTTTATATTCATTGGTTGTAACATACACTTCAATTTTTACCAATCCATATAGTTACATTTTATAGTCAGTCTACATTTTTTGTTTTGCGGGAAAACAGGGCTGTTGTCGTGGGCAACTGACATAATTCAGACGATGAACAAAGCAGTTTCATAAACATACAATGATGCATCCTCTACTTCTCCATCTGATTTCAGAAGTATTTAATCGGAATGTTATGTCATAGTTTTTCTTGTGATTGTGTGGTTTGATTGTAGTTGTAATCACCTATAGTTGACTTGACCATTGATGTATTATTTTGCCATACACTGGGCTTTATATGTTTACATTGGAGGTGTGCAGTATAGTTATAAATAGTTGAAAGTAATATTTAAGGTCACTTTGTGCGAAAGACCAAGTAAGCTTATGCCATTGTGTGGCATCCGTTTTCTGTAATTAGTTTTCCTACAAATTGCTACCACTCTTAAATGGTTGAGTGGATTTTTACCAATATGGTAGGTTTCGACCACTAAGGGAGGGAGTCGACCACTAAGGGAGGGAGGGAGTCGACCACTAAGGGAGGGAGTCATGGAGCTCAGTAGAGACAATAGGGCAAATACTCGAAAATCTTGCTTCTGTAGGAAAGGCAGGATTCTGTCCCAATCTGGTCTGAAG
Organism: Ylistrum balloti; assembly: GCF_031769215.1. Lineage (NCBI taxonomy): Eukaryota > Metazoa > Mollusca > Bivalvia > Pectinida > Pectinidae > Ylistrum > Ylistrum balloti. The sequence continues at coordinate 718,516 of NW_026782627.1, read as the reverse complement.
CAATAGTGGTTTGACTGACCCACAATGGACACAGAGGTGGTCCCAGTAGGAAAGTAGATATGGTATGTGTTGTGTGCTTGGATATTTGAAATCCTTTTTTTTCTTTCTGGATAAAGCAATGTCAGCCAAACAAATCCAGAGGAGTGATACAGGCCCTCTTTTTGTAAGATCTGTCTGGTATATCTGATAGACTGTTGGTATATCTATTGGAGCAAGCTGGGCCTCTTTTGGATAACTAGTTGAGTTCAAGCAAGACTGAATTTACGGAAGACCTTGTAAACTCCTCCAGTTTTTACTTCCTAACATATTGACAATTTTCTGTTTTTGAATTTCAAATAACAAGAACTTTGTTGTCCATGTGCATATAATACACCCACCAGAATTGTTTTCTTACAATTCTTTTGTTTGTTTATATATATATATCATTCACATTTGTCATAGTTATTACTTCATCGGTGACATTATATCTTAATTGAATTTCTGTAGTGTATAAGTCTTGCAGATGTCTTTTTAATCTGTACAGGAAGCTGTTATCCACATACATCCTTATAGCATCTCATTTTCAAGAATCTTCTGTCATTGTGTACATTCCAATTTGAGACTATAAGAAAGAAATGACTGACAAATGCCCATTTCATTGTATGAAGTTTATTATCACGGTCTCTCATGAAAAACAAACACAACATCTTTATATTTTTGTCATGAAAGTCAATTAAACAAAACATTAACTGAAAAAAAAATAAAAGTGAGAAGATGAAGGTTATGTGGAACTAATGAAGATGCTATACAATAGTGGAGTCCAGGATCCTGTGGCATCTCTTGTATTGAATACGGATGGGTTGGGGATGTTAAATATAAGATTGTCATTATCATCAGTAGAGTTTTGTATATCTTGTCTATGTCCTTGACCATACATATTTAATTGTACAACAGATGGTTGTGATAGACACCAAACCAGAACAGGTTTACGATAGTGGCTGTAGAGTCATGTTGCTCGTCAATAGAACACTCACAGCAGTTTCTGTACCAATGGATTTTGACGACTGTTTCTAAAGTTCTACATTTGGAAAAAAGTTTTATTTCACTAGGTGTCCCTTTGTTACTAATATACGCTAATGTAAATACATGTGTCCCTTCATAAATAATATACGCTAATGTAAATACATGTGTCCCTTCATAAATAATATACGCTTATGTAAATACATGTGTCCCTTCATAAATAATATATACTAATGTAAATACATGTGTCCCTTCATAAATAATATACGCTAATGTAGATATATGTGTCCCTTCATAAATAATATATGCTAATGTAAATACATGTGTCCCTTCATAAATAATATACGCTTATGTAAATACATGTGTCCCTTCATAAATAATATACGCCAATGTAAATATTACTTGCATACATTATGTTCAAATCTAAATGACTAAAGCGTTGTTTTTATCCACTAGTTTTAGAGGCCAGGGATCTCAGCAATCAAGAAAGCAAACCGTTATTTATGTATGTGTTAATGATTTTAAAGTAACTGTTTATTAACCACATATTAACCACAAGTACCACAAATTACTGTTATTGTTTTTAAAACTATTGATAAATATTTACGGACTTAAACGGTGTCAACACTGTAAGAAATTCTCCAAAACATAATGATCCGTGGTATTTGTCTCCAAAAATCTTTCTACTCAAGTTGAGAATTACCCATAACCAAAATATTTCATAATCTAGAACCCAACTCCCCCAACTTACTAAGTTAGGGGTCGACTCGTTGAGGTTAGTCACAACTTACTAAGTTAGGGGTCGACTCGTTGAGGTTAGTCACAACTTACTAAGTTAGGGGTCGACTCGTTGAGGTTAGTCACAACTTACTAAGTTAGGGGTCGACTCGTTGAGGTTAGTCACAACTTACTAAGTTAGGGGTCGACTCGTTGAGGTTAGTCACAACTTACTAAGTTAGGGGTCGACTCGTTGAGGTTAGTCACAACTTACTAAGTTAGGGGTCGACTCGTTGAGGTTAGTCACAACTTACTAAGTTAGGGGTCGACTCGTTGAGGTTAGTCACAACTTACTAAGGCCGTGGTCAACTGTTTGAGGTTAGTCACAACTTACTAAGTGAGAATTCAACTGTTTGAGGGTAGTCCTAACTTACTAGTATGGGTCGACCTTTTGAGGCCAACACACGTGTTAACGAAGACATCAGCATGAATTCGGATCTCTCTCTCTCTCTCTCTCTCTCTCTCTCTCAAGCAGATTAATCAAATGAGTGTCAATTTGTTGTTTTTTTATTGTGTTTTTATCACAATAGCTACCTATACAAGGAATATGACCTGTTATAGTTTTCTTGGTGGTTTGTATCAGCGTTGATGTATCTCCATGGTTAGCACTGTAAACACTTTGATAGTTGTATAGTCCCATTGGAATCACAGTGATTAGACATTTATTTGTTGTAATTGCTTTTTCTTATGATGTATATAAATGTTAATTTGTTGAATAGCCTGTGATTAATTTGGTATATCCTACAAGGACTCACCAACTAAACTGATTAATGTCTAATTTAGGAAGATTATATTTTTCTATGAAATAACAAAAGGAGTATTGATTTTTTTACATGTTGGTACTTGATGAATTGGGTATTATTGTACCTATAATGTTGTCCATGATATTGTTTACCTGATTTTATGTGATGACCATAAATTTGCTTTTATCCTGCAACTGGTGCTGCCATTGTTGGAATACACTTGCCGTATAATTATATTTTTGTTGTATCCAGCAGTGATGGAAACAACTGTATTATAACGCATGAATTAGTTCGCCAGAATTATTTTTGATTTACTTAATTAGAATTCCTGAAGTTATGTGCCATGTAGAACAGTTGTTTTGGGGTACAGTATTTGGCAAAAGATTGAACAACAAATTGTTAAATGTTGCAGGAGAAACAGAATGCATGGTTAGAGCCTTAAAAGATAAGCTGCATTTTGGCTCCAAATGCTGGCAACTTACAGCTTATATTCTAAGGCATTAGCCATGTATTCTCTATACATGGCAGTAGAATGCTGGTGGTGTTGTTGAGGAAGTTGTTTATATATAGAGGACAGGTTACAGTAAAATGACATTTCCAAATTTCAAGTAGGATTTTTTTTTAAATTGTACGAATTCTATTGATAAAGTAATGTTTAGATTGCTTTAAATATGGAGAAAGCTTTATATTTCTTTAATTTCATTTGTAAGACAGATGTTTTGTGGAGCAGAATATTTGAAATATCAAATATCAGACAGGATGATTAATTTATTAAGAAATCGTTGTTACAGGTATCTCCTATTAAATCATAAAACCATTTTACTGAAAAAACTCAATCAGAGAACAAAATTAACTATTGTTTTGAATGACCATTATTGGTTTTAACTCACCTGGACTGGTGTCTATCAATTTTCTAAAAGTCACTACTTGTCATGGACAACTGAGCAGATTTTGATCAAATTTGGTCAGAAGCATCCTTAGGGAAAGAAACAAGATGTGGGCATCGAAAGGGGGGATTTTTCAAACTCTTTGAAATCTTTCTTCTTCTGTAGGAATGGTTTTTTTGGGTCGAGATGACCTATAGCCATCGTGCTTTGTCCGCGGTCGTCCACCGTGCGTCATCCGTAAACTTTTCATTCAAATAGCTTCTTCTCAAATACTAGAAGGCCTAGGGGGCTAATACTTGGCCCGTAGCATGCTGGCATGGAGCCCTACAAAGTTTGTTAAATTAATGACCTTGACCCACTTTCAAGGTCACAGGGGTCAAACATATTAAAATATACAAACAACTTCTTCTCAATAAGCAAAAGTCCAAGAGTGCTGATATTGGGTCTGTAGCATGCTGGGATGAAGGGTTACCAAGTTTGTTCAAATGAATGACCTTGACCCACTTTCAAGATCACAGGGGTCAAATTTGTTAAAATATACAAACAACTTCTTCTCAATAAGCAAAAGTCCAAGAGTGCTGATATTGGACCTGTAGGATGCTTGGAGGAAAGGCTACCAAGTTTGTTCAAAGGAATGACCTCGACCCACTTTCAAGGTCACAGGGGTCAAATATGTTGAAATTTTTAAACGACTTCTTCTCAATAAGCAAAAGTCCAAGAGTGCTGATAATGGACCTGTAGGATGCTGGGATGACATGCTACTAAATTTGTTCAAATGAATGACCTTGACCCACTTTCAAGGTCACAGGGGTTAAATATGTTAAAATATACAAATGACTTCTCAATAACCAAAATGGTTAGAATGCTGATATTGGGCCTGTAGGATGCTTTGAGGAAGTGTTACCAAATGTGTTCAAGTGAATTACCTTGACCCACTTTCAAGATCACAGGGTTCAAATATGTTAAAATCTGTAAACGACTTCTTCTCAGTAACCAAAAGGCTCAGAGTGCTGATATTGGGCCTGTAGGATGCTGGGAGGAAGGGCTACCAAGTTTATTCAAATGAATAAAGCCCACTGTTTTAACGGCAGACTCACTCTTGTTAGAGTTTGGCTTGCATTTTGTCAGATGACCGTTAAGGCCCATGGGCCTCTTGTTCAGATTTGGTCTGAAGCGTCTTGAAGTGAAGGGAACACAGTTTTGTATAATGGTGCCTCTGACCCCCTTGAGGCAGAGGGGCAGGGCCATTATAGGGGAAATAGACACAAATACCTTTCCATTACTTAGATGAAGCAATTTCAGCAAAGTAAACCAGGTAAGCCCTACAGGTCTCCTGTTGTGATAATTTTGTGGCATTTTTGATATCCAATATTATTTTATATAAACCTGATGTGACATATTCATTGTCTAGGGCAGTTATTGCTGCTGACATTTTGTAGTTATTATGACTTACTGTGTTTATTCATATCCTAGGTATTTAGACATGTTTTAAACAGATCTATTCTATTTATTATATATATTATCATTTTTCTATTGGGAGTGGCATATAATGTAGCTTTCATTATAACCACTTTAGATAAAATTTGGGATGTCTAATGATAGTTTTTAATAATAAAACTTTCTGACAGCCTATATTTTAATTATATTTTGTAACAAACAGTGTACAAGATTCGACATCACATACATATTTTCAAGACCATGAACTTGTGCAGCTATTATTGCGACAGAGAAACGTACTTTAAAAACACAAGACTAACATGCAACCATTAGGAAGTAAGTTTGATAAAAAGATGGAAAAAACATAAGCGAAAATACTGACATCTTATCACATATGCTTCTTTCAAAAATCGTATCAAGGTTAATACCATATATAATGATAGGCAGATGGTTCTGTGTGTCTCAAAAACATCCTCCTTAAATGTTGAAAATTTTGCTTGTAAATGTTAACCAGATGTTTGTGTTTCCATTTCCCTCATCACATGACTTTCCTGGACCAATATCAAAAGGTGACAAAGCGGTCAGTTAACACTGCATCCTTTGAAAGGACATTGCTAACTATGTGTCCGCGATGTAATCTGGAGTTTGATTAAAGTGTTAGGGAGTAGAAACATTGATATAACTGTTGTAATTACAACTGGTAAAAAGAGTAGAGTAGAAAACACAAGTAGGTCTGTATAACAGAGTTAAAACTAAGGAATTAGAAATTGGCCAGGTACAAATACTAAAGATATATTTATCCTAATTTTGCAGTGTGATTCATTCATTTGAAGTATCGAACTATGATTTTATACGGGATGAAAAACTCCAAACTTTACAATTTTATCATTCAAGACATTAATATATCGTTAGATGCTAAGATTTTGGATAGATTCATAGATAACAGTCATTAACGAATTAACTGTCGATAGTCCAAACGGAGTCAAGACTTTGGTATAACTGTCGATAGTCCAAACGGAGTAAATACCTCGGTGTACCTGTCGATAGTCCAAACGTAGTAAAGACCTCGGTATAACTGTCGATAGTCCAAACGGAGTAAAGACTTAGGTATAACTGTCGATAGTCCAAACGGAGTAAAGACCTCGGTATAACTGTCGATAGTCCAAACGTAGTAAAGACCTCGGTATAACTGTCGATAGTCTAAACGTAGTAAAGACCTCGGTATAACTGTCGATAGTCCAAACGGAGTAAATACCTCGGTGTACCTGTCGATAGTCCAAACGGAGTAAAGACCTCGGTATAACTATCGATAGTCCAAACGTAGTAAAGACCTCGGTATAACTGTCGATAGTCCAAACGGAGTAAAGACCTCGGTATAATTGTCGATAGTCCAAACGGAGTAAAGACCTCGGTATAATTGTCGATAGTCCAAACGTAGTAAAGACCTCGGTATAATTGTCGATAGTCCAAACGGAGTAAAGACCTCGGTATAATTGTCGATAGTCCAAACGGAGTAAAGACATCGGTATACCTGTCGATAGTCCAAACGTAGTAAAGACCTCGGTATAACTGTCGATAGTCTAAACGTAGTAAAGACCTCGGTATAACTGTCGATAGTCCAAACGGAGTAAAGACATCGGTATAATTGTCGATAGTCCAAACGGAGTAAAGACATCGGTATAATTGTCGATAGTCCAAACGGAGTAAAGACCTCGGTATAATTGTCGATAGTCCAAACGGAGTAAAGACCTCGGTATAACTGTCGATAGTCCAAACGGAGTAAAGACTTCGGTATAATTGTCGATAGTCCAAACGTAGTAAAGACCTCGGTATAACTGTCGATAGTCCAAACGGAGTAAAGACCTCGGTATAATTGTCGATAGTCCAAACGTAGTAAAGACCTCGGTATAATTGTCGATAGTCCAAACGGAGTAAAGACCTCGGTATAATTGTCGATAGTCCAAACGGAGTAAAGACATCGGTATAATTGTCGATAGTCTAAACGTAGTAAAGACCTCGGTATAACTGTCGATAGTCCAAACGTAGTAAAGACTTAGGTATAACTGTCGATAGTCCAAACGTAGTAAAGACCTCGGTATAATTGTCGATAGTCCAAACGGAGTAAAGACCTCGGTATAATTGTCGATAGTCCAAACGGAGTAAAGACTTCGGTATAATTGTCGATAGTCCAAACGTAACTGTCGATAGTCCAAACGGAGTAAAGACTCGGTATAACTGTCGATAGTAAACGGAGTAAAGACGGTATAGTCCAAACGGAGTAAAGACCTCGGTATAACTGTCGATAGTCCAAACGGAGTAAAGACTTAGGTATAACTGTCGATAGTCCAAACGGAGTAAAGACCTCGGTATAATTGTCGATAGTCCAAGCGGAGTAAAGACATCGGTATAACTGTCGATAGTCCAAACGGAGTAAAGACTTAGGTATAACTGTCGATAGTCCAAACGGAGTAAAGACTTAGGTATAACTGTCGATAGTCCAAACGGAGTAAAGACCTCGGTATAACTGTCGATAGTCCAAACGGAGTAAAGACTTCGGTATAATTGTCGATAGTCCAAACGGAGTAAAGACATCGGTATACCTGTCGATAGTCCAAACGTAGACTTAGGTATAACTGTCGATAGTCCAAACGTAGTAAAGACTTCGGTATACCTGTCGGTAGTCCAAACGGAGTAAAGACTTAGGTATAACTGTCGATAGTCCAAACGGAGTAAAGACCTCGGTATAACTGTCGATAGTCCAAACGGAGTAAAGACCTCGGTATAACTGTCGATAGTCCAAACGGAGTCAAGACTTTGGTATAACTGTCGATAGTCCAAACGGAGTAAATACCTCGGTGTACCTGTCGATAGTCCAAACGTAGTAAAGACTTAAGTATAACTCTCAATATTTCAAAGATTTCGGATTAACTGTCGATAGTCTAATTGGAGTAAAGACTTCTGTAGTCCGAAGGAAACAAAAAAACTGACCGAGTAAACCGAAGTCAAGGCAAGTATTTCCGGTGCTCCTATTAGCATTTCTTTTGTGAACGTACATATGTAGGAAAGACGACTATGGTATAAAACAATTGTTCATAGGGTCATGGTTAACAATGCAGTATCATAGCAATGGAGACGAAAATGATAACTGTTCAGTAAATGCTCGGGGAAGAAAGATGGTAAGGAGGGTTTGCCGTCGTGATTAAGGCATGCTACAACGACAATGAGGTACGTAGAACCATCAGGTTCCGTATTTGTATCTCATTGATTGACTTGTCACGATATCAGACGGAAAACGTTGGAAAGAAATTAAATGACAATAAATTTGTTGTTATGAAAAACATATCGTTTCCACAACAGACGTTTATCATGTGCTAAATAGCCACTAGGGTCACGCTTCAACGGCTGCCATAAGCTATATTAAGCATAGTTAATTTCACTGCCATGTTTGTGGATCGACATAAAGATGAAAATCGATAGGAAATACGGGTGTTGTAGAGTATTGCAATCACCAGCAAACTTAGTCTGAAGAGCACGTGACCAGGTGGGTGAAACGAGAAGTACGGCTTTATATATTATGGATGGTGTATATGCGGAGCAGTAAATAGGTATCCCAACACTGTCACTCCGGCTGAATATGTAAATATCTCCCAGACATATCGCGATGTCTTGGGTGTAGATGGATGTTGGTGTCAACACTTCGACGGTTGTCCCGGGGATAGAGACAAGTGACCCGGGGGTCGGGACAAGGTGTAACACAACATATGTACAATTATGTACGGATGAATCTTCGTTTCTAGCAGCTGATCTGCTACAATTCGCCCCGTGCCCACCTCCCTGGAAGAAGGGCCTTCTGTGGGAAGTTGCAAAACAAAAGGGACTAACAGATAATGAGGCAGGACAGATAGCATTCAGGTGTGTTGTCTCCCCGACCGCTAGTCAGACACCCGAGCTATGTGGATCGTCGTGCATCGCCATCTGTGTTTTAAGTGGATGTTTACTACTGACAATAATCTTGGCCGTCGTATGTTGGTGTAGGTAAGAATCGAACGGCCCAATTACTTCACTTTAGATGTGCTACTGTGGAGTAGCATGTTTTTATTATATAGAGTTGGTATAATTGTAACTTCTCACTCACCAGTTGATATACATTATCTCTCCAGTTAAATATTACACGTGTTTTTTTTTCATCAATTTGACTAATGAGTCTCAAAAAGATATTTGTCATCGCTAAGAAATGGCAATATGTTAGATCCTTACATCCTAATAAACGTGTATCAAATCACTACCTTTACACACCTGCTAATATATAGGTGTTCTGTATTTCTGGCTATAAGCAACACGTCGGTATTACATCACATTTAGATAAACACTTTCTTTCTTTATTTATTTGTGTGTGATTGTGTAATTGAAATGCTGTCATAGTTGTTTCAGATATTAAAAAATAATTTTGAACTTTAGTATTGCCATTGAAAAAAAAACTTTCCAAACATTTCTTCTGCAAACTCTATCTGGAGTCCACTTAAAGTCATATTCTGACGTAAAACAACACTTGGCCGTTTTCACATTGTCGAAATGTTTGATGTTTACCTACACTGTGATAAAATAAAAACTTATTTCCAATCTCTGACAATGGTTTCAACTTCAATATGACAATCTTAAAATTCCCCCAGTAGAGGCATTTCCCCCATTTCTGGAGTTCACTAGAATTTAAGTTCAATATTTTGTCGTCTTTAGTTGACACTATCACAAAAGTTTGTTTTTTATTTATTTATTTATTTATTTTCTATGGTTTATAAGTTTTTGGTTTGCAATACTCTTTTCTCGAAATCCTATCATTCCTATCCGTGGACAAATATTAATCTGAAAGCTTACAATCACAGGTGTTCGCGACGATGCGCGTCACCCTACAGTAAGATATGATCAATTCAGCTTGTGTTTCTATCTGCAGACCAGAACGTTGGTCGATTTGTACATAAAAATGTAGAAATGCAATATGTCTATGAGTTGTTATGAAATCCGAAACTTATCCACATAAATGCTCGCTTACCAAAACGTATCATTGGAAATTGATGAAAACTAACTGCAATATCCAACAGGAGTTTGTTGAGAAGAGGAACTTTTCTACAACTAAATTAATGATGACTGGCTGATTTTCTCCTCTCCTACCCTATATTTAATCACTTTCAGCCAAGGCTTCTAGTTTCGGGATCTGGGGTATACCTGGACTGAGCTCTTTCCTCTTCCTCAGAGGTTTCTAAGGTATATCTGGCCTAGTGATATCTCGTCCTCTTCCTCAGAGGTTTCTAAGGTATATCTGGGCTAGTGATATCTCGTCCTCAGAGGTTTCTAAGGTATATCTGGGCTAGTGATATCTCGTCCTCAGAGGTTTCTAAGGTATATCTGGGCTAGTGATATCTCGTCCTCTTCCTGTTCTCTTCCGTCCTCTTCCTCAGAGGTTTCTAAGGTATATCTGGGCTGGTGATATCTCGTCCTCAGAGGTTTCTAAGGTATATCTGGGCTAGTGATATCGCGTTCTCTTCCTCAGAGGTTTCTAAGGTATATCTGGGCTGGTGATATCTCGTCCTCAGAGGTTTCTAAGGTATATCTGGGCTAGTGATATCTCGTTCTCTTCCTCAGAGGTTTCTAAGGTATATCTGGGCTAGTGATATCTCGTCCTCTTCCTCAGAGGTTTCTAAGGTATATCTCGGCTAGCGAAATCTTGTCCTCTTCCTCAGAGGTTTCTAAGGTATATCTGGGCTAGCGATATCTCGTCCTCTTCCTCAGAGGTTTCTAAGGTATATCTGGGCTAGTGATATCTCGTCCTCAGAGGTTTCTAAGGTATATCTGGGCTAGTGATATCTTGAGGTTTCTAAGGTATATCTGGGCTTCCTCTGAGGTTTCTAAGGTATATCTGGGCTAGTGATATCTCGTCCTCAGAGGTTTCTAAGGTATATCTGGGCTAGAGATATCTTGTCCTCTTCCTCTGAGGTTTCTAAGGTATATCTGGGCTAGTGATATCTCGTCCTCAGAGGTTTCTAAGGTATATCTGGGCTAGAGATATCTCGTCCTCTTCCTCAGAGGTTTCTAAGGTATATCTGGGTTAGCGATATCTCGTCCTCAGAGGTTTCTAAGGTATATCTGGGCTAGTGATATCTCTCTTCCTCAGTCCTCTTCCTCAGAGGTTTCTAAGGTATATCTGGGCTAGGTGATATCTCTAGCGATATCTTGTCCTCTTCCTCAGTCTAAGGTATATCTTTCCTCAGAGGTTTCTAAGGTATATCTGGGCTAGCGATATCTCGTCCTCTATATCTGGGCTAGTGATATCTCGTCCTCTTCCTCAGAGGTTTCTAAGGTATATCTGATATCTCGTCCTCTTCCTCAGAGGTTTCTAAGGTATATCTGGGCTAGTGATATCTCGTCCTCTTCCTCAGAGGTTTCTAGGTATATCTGGGCTAGTATCTCGTCCTCTTCCTCATATATATCTGGGCTAGTCCTCTCTTCCTCAGAGGTTTCTAAGGTATATCTGGGCTAGTGATATCTCGTCCTCTTCCTCAGAGGTTTCTAAGGTATATCTGGGCTAGTGATATCTCGTCCTCTTCCTCAGAGGTTTCTAAGGTATATCTGGGCTAGTGATATCTCGTCCTCTTCCTCAGAGGTTTCTAAGGTATATCTGGGCTAGTGATATCTCGTCCTCTTCCTCAGAGGTTTCTAAGGTATATCTGGGCTAGTGATATCGCGTCCTCTTCCTCAGAGGTTTCTAAGGTATATCTTGGCTAGAGATATCTCGTCCTCTTCCTCAGAGGTTTCTAAGGTATATCTGGGCTAGTGATATCTCGTCCTCAGAGGTTTCTAAGGTATATCTGGGCTAGTGATATCTCGTCCTCTTCCTCAGAGGTTTCTAAGGTATATCTGGGCTAGTGATATCTCGTCCTCTTCCTCAGAGGTTTCTAAGGTATATCTGGGCTAGTGATATCTCGTCCTCTTCCTCAGAGGTTTCTAAGGTATATCTGGGCTAGTGATATATATCTAGTGATCCTCTTCCTCAGAGGTTTCTAAGGTATATCTGGGCTAGTGATATCTCGTCCTCTTCCTCAGAGGTTTCTAAGGTATATCTGGGCTAGCGATATCTCGTCCTCTTCCTCAGAGGTTTCTAAGGTATATCTGGGCTAGTGATATCTCGTCCTCTTCCTCAGAGGTTTCTAAGGTATATCTGGGCTAGTGATATCTCGTCCTCTTCCTCAGAGGTTTCTAAGGTATATCTGGGCTAGTGATATCTCGTCCTCAGAGGTTTCTAAGGTATATCTGGGCTAGCGATATCTCGTCCTCTTCCTCAGAGGTTTCTAAGGTATATCTGGGCTAGTGATATCTCGTCCTCTTCCTCAGAGGTTTCTAAGGTATATCTGGGCTGGTGATATCTCGTCCTCAGAGGTTTCTAAGGTATATCTCGGCTAGCGAAATCTTGTCCTCTTCCTCAGAGGTTTCTAAGGTATATCTGGGCTAGAGATATCTCGTCCTCTTCCTCAGAGGTTTCTAAGGTATATCTGGGCTAGCGATATCTCGTCCTCTTCCTCAGAGGTTTCTAAGGTATATCTGGGCTAGTGATATCTCGTCCTCTTCCTCAGAGGTTTCTAAGGTATATCTGGGCTAGCGATATCTCGTCCTCTTCCTCAGAGGTTTCTAAGGTATATCTGGGCTAGTGATATCTCGTCCTCTTCCTCAGAGGTTTCTAAGGTATATCTGGGCTAGTGATATCTCGTCCTCTTCCTCTGGGCTAGTTTCCTGGGCTAGTGATATCTCCCTCTTCCTCAGAGGTTTCTAAGGTATATCTGGGCTAGTGATATCTTGTCCTCTTCCTCAGAGGTTTCTAAGGTATATCTGGGCTAGCGATATCTCGTCCTCTTCCTCAGAGGTTTCTAAGGTATATCTGGGCTAGCGATATCTCGTCCTCTTTCTCAGAGGTTTCTAAGGTATATCTGGGCTAGCGATATCTCGTCCTCTTTCTCAGAGGTTTCTAAGGTATATCTGGGCTAGTGATATCTCGTCCTCTTCCTCAGAGGTTTCTAAGGTATATCTGGGCTAGTGATATCTCGTCCTCTTCCTCAGAGGTTTCTAAGGTATATCTGGGCTAGTGATATCTCGTCCTCTTCCTCAGAGGTTTCTAAGGTATATCTGGGCTAGCGATATCTCGTCCTCTTCCTCAGAGGTTTCTAAGGTATATCTGGGCTAGCGATATCTCGTCCTCAGAGGTTTCTAAGGTATATCTGGGCTAGCGATATCTCGTCCTCAGAGGTTTCTAAGGTATATCTGGGCTAGCGATATCTCGTCCTCTTCCTCAGAGGTTTCTAAGGTATATCTGGGCTAGCGATATCTCGTCCTCTTCCTCAGAGGTTTCTAAGGTATATCTGGGCTAGTGATATCGCGTCCTCTTCCTCAGAGGTTTCTAAGGTATATCTGGGCTAGCGATATCTCGTCCTCTTCCTCAGAGGTTTCTAAGGTATATCTGGGTTAGCGATATCTCGTCCTCAGAGGTTTCTAAGGTATATCTGGGTTAGCGATATCTCGTCCTCTTCCTCAGAGGTTTCTAAGGTATATCTGGGTTAGCGATATCTCGTCCTCTTCCTCAGAGGTTTCTAAGGTATATCTGGGTTAGCGATATCTGGGCTAGTCCTCTCTCCTCAGAGGTTTCTAAGGTATATCTGGGCTAGTGATATCTCGTCCTCTTCCTCAGAGGTTTCTAAGGTATATCTGGGTTAGCGATATCTCGTCCTCAGAGGTTTCTAAGGTATATCTGGGCTAGTGATATCTCGTCCTCTTCCTCAGAGGTTTCTAAGGTATATCTGGGCTAGTGATATCTCGTCCTCTTCCTCAGAGGTTTCTAAGGTATATCTGGGCTAGTGATATCTCGTCCTCAGAGGTTTCTAAGGTATATCTGGGCTAGTGATATCTCGTCCTCTTCCTCAGAGGTTTCTAAGGTATATCTGGGCTAGTGATATCTCGTCCTCTTCCTCAGAGGTTTCTAAGGTATATCTGGGCTAGTGATATCTCGTCCTCTTCCTCAGAGGTTTCTAAGGTATATCTGGGTTAGCGATATCTCGTCCTCAGAGGTTTCTAAGGTATATCTGGGCTAGTGATATCTCGTCCTCAGAGGTTTCTAAGGTATATCTGGGCTAGAGATATCTTGTCCTCTTCCTCAGAGGTTTCTAAGGTATATCTGGGCTAGTGATATCTCGTCCTCTTCCTCAGAGGTTTCTAAGGTATATCTGGGCTAGTGATATCTCGTCCTCTTCCTCAGAGGTTTCTAAGGTATATCTGGGCTAGTGATATCTCGTCCTCTTCCTCAGAGGTTTCTAAGGTATATCTGGGCTAGTGATATCTCGTCCTCTTCCTATCTGGGTTAGCGATATCTCGTCCTCTTCCTCAGAGGTTTCTAAGGTATATCTGGGCTGGTGATATCTCGTCCTCAGAGGTTTCTAAGGTATATCTGGGTTAGCGATATCTCGTCCTTTTCCTCAGAGGTTTCTAAGGTATATCTGGGCTAGTGATATCTCGTCCTCTTCCTCAGAGGTTTCTAAGGTATATCTGGGCTAGCGATATCTCGTCCTCTTCCTCAGAGGTTTCTAAGGTATATCTGGGCTAGAGATATCTCGTCCTCTTCCTCAGAGGTTTCTAAGGTATATCTGGGCTAGTGATATCTCGTCCTCTTCCTCAGAGGTTTCTAAGGTATATCTGGGCTAGTGATATCTCGTCCTCAGAGGTTTCTAAGGTATATCTGGGCTAGTGATATCTTGTCCTCTTCCTCAGAGGTTTCTAAGGTATATCTGGGCTAGTGATATCTCGTCCTCTTCCTCAGAGGTTTCTAAGGTATATCTGGGCTAGTGATATCTCGTCCTCAGAGGTTTCTAAGGTATATCTTGGCTAGCAATACCTCGTCCTCTTCTTTCCTGAAAGTTTTCTAAGTTATACTTGGGCTAGCAATATCTCGCCCTTCCTCGAAGGTTTCTGTAGTTTAGCAGGGTTAGTGATATCTCGTCCTCTTCCCCTTGGGGTTCTGAGGTTTAGCGGGGTTAGTGATATCTCGTCCTCTTCCCCTTGGGGTTCTGACGTTCCGGATGTCCCTCTTCCTATGTTTCTAGGTATCCCTGGACTAGTGACCTCTCTTAACCACTCGTCTTTCCAAACAGCTTTTATCACTTGACCGCTTATTCTTTTCCAATATGGTTTGTTGGTTTACACTATAACGCGTCAAAGGTTTAATGGGGACTCGGTAGCAAGTTGACGCTGAGATATCGTCCACTTTATATCTCGGGTCGCAATGATGCCCGAGAAATTCTTAATCTGTGTCCAGGAATAACTCCATTGGAAACGGCTTGGTTTCTGGTACGATTCACTACAGAGTAGAATATGTACAGTCTTGTGTTTATGGTATTAGGTGCGTGAACTATTCCAACAACTTTCATAAGCGTAATCCTTCAATATAATTAGTGTCGTCTTGGACAACAAAGAGTTGTTCTTAACGTAGTTTACCTAGGTTTGTGATGATAAAATCATAAGAGATTGATTTTGGTTTTTAGGCATAGTACAATCCTAATCTGCATATGTCGGAAATCGATATACAATCTCATAACATATTATCAACCGTCTTCCTCAAGTTACGGCGACAGACTTCATTTCTCTCAGTTTACATACTTCAACAAGACCTAGCTAAAAGTGTCTGCTTTACACAACAAATCGGGATACTTCTACACGTTCCATGCTGAATGTTGAATATTTGATTAAAAATCTACATCTGTTTTAGTTATATGTGCAGTAATATGATAAAACGGTCCTGCTGATGGAAATACTGGTTACTTTTGTAGGAGAAGAGGCGTGGTAAAGAAACTGAGAACAAGCAACCAAAACAAAACAGACAATGTACAGGTAATGATGTTCGACACAAATAGATCATACTAGTCATCAATTATTATAATAAAATCGAAAAATCACTAGGTTGTGTTTGAGCCAGATTCAATTATCAGAATTAAATGAGTTTTAACGTTATGGGGCCAAACTACAAAAACTATTTCTGTAAATTGTATCTTTGGAACATTTCAATGTAGTTACAGGTGACAGATATCAGTAAATGCTTACATTTAGATCGAGCACAAAGTCTCTTCGGTGTATATTCCATCGTTGTCAGACTTGTGAATATTGTATTGAATGTAGGATAGCAAAACGATGAATAAAACTACGCCACACAGCTGTTTCGTCCTGTTCAGGCTAGTCAGTGATCGTCGTGTCTAGATGGCGACAGAGAAAATCAAAATTTGTCCACAAGGGATGTTCACTCACCCCAAAATTAATTTAATTAAATTGATTTCAATATTACAATATAAGAACGCTATATGCGTGTTCATATTCTGAACCGTGACACTATTGGCAATAAATTATAATGGGCATATCGTAGTAATTATTATAAGGTTATGGAAACATTGTATGTGTCCTTACCCATTTTTACTGGTTGGATAGACTTAACTGCACGCTGTCATTTTTTAAAGTGTGTTCACACGATTCACCGTTTTAGCTTGAATAAACCACGAATGATTTCACTCATAAACAGCGACATAGTTGTCGATTAATTCAAAGGTCGGCGTGATTGTGTTCTATATCATGGTCTTAAAATCCGTTGCATTCCACATATTTTTCTATTGAAGGTCGCA
This sequence comes from Ylistrum balloti, assembly GCF_031769215.1. Classification (NCBI taxonomy): domain Eukaryota; kingdom Metazoa; phylum Mollusca; class Bivalvia; order Pectinida; family Pectinidae; genus Ylistrum; species Ylistrum balloti. Next base: position 701,977 of record NW_026782627.1, on the reverse strand, counting down.
TGCCTAAATTATTTGTTGTACTACCATTATTTTAGGACTTTTAACATGTGAGTTGTTCTTATCTATGTCAAAACCGATAGCCCATTGATATATATATAAATAAAATATCAACATGGAAGCTACGATTCCAATTCACTGACGTTTTCAAGCCTTGCGGTTATCTTCAGGCTATTGCATTGAGTTAGTTGCCATGTTAATATTCTGTTTCTATATTTATATGTACGACACGCAAAGTGTTTCTCCTATTTGGAAATATATATATATACATAAAACAGAAGCGTAAACACACACCATATATATATATTATATATATTTGAAAAGAATAAGATCAACACGACAGATGTCGACGACGCTAACGTTAGCGGAATACATTTGTCGTGTTTATTTCATTCTTTTCAAATATTTTGTCGGCACACAAAGCATCTTTAATTTACATATATAAGGATATATATTATATGCGTTTGTGCGTGAGTAAGCTTTTTTTTTAAACATTATTTGCCTTGTTTTGAAACATCAGATTAAAACGATAGTACTCCGTGTTGTAGGCGGCTGTGGGGACTAGGAAGCCAGACCCGGCGTATGACGAGTTCCAGGAGGGCCGTGTGCACTACCGTAACATAATGGAGAGTGCCTTCGACAACCTTGCGTACACTACCGACTTCTCAACCGACCACGTCCGCAGTAACAGTGATACCAGCAACAACAGCCACACCCAGCTCAACGGCACATCGACAAATCAAAATTACGAGGACGCCATGCTTTAAACAGCTGAGCCTAACTCAACGTCACATCGACCACGCCATGCTTTAAACAGCTGAGCCTAACTCAACGTCACATCGACCAATCAAAACAGACAGGGCGTTAGACTATAAAACAACGGAAACACCAAGCTCAGTAGTATACAGCGACCAATCAAAATAACGAGGACACCAAACTAGAAAACAACAGCTGCGCCCAACACAACGCCAAAACGACCAATTAAAACAGCTGCGCCCAACGCAACGCTGCAGCGACCAATCAAACACCGACAATGCCTGAACAGCAATCAATCAAAACAGAGAGGACATCAGGCTATAAGACAATATAAACACCCAGCTCAGCGGTACAGTGACCAATCAAACACCGACAATGCCAGAACAGCAATCAATCAAAACAGAGAGGACATCAAGCTAAAAGACAGCATAAACACCCAGCTCAGCGGTACAGCGACCAATCAAAATACCATGGACGCCTGGCTACATAATACTTGAAATGTAGAACTGATAGTTAATTACAATGACCAGCCAGAGATGTGTTCATGGTGTTTCATTCTGTATATTTTGTAAAAAGGCAATGTGTATCAGTTGGAGAATGTTTATTCACTTTAAATTTCAATTACAAACGTACAAAACTTGGTGTTACACTAACGTAGATGTATATGAACTAGAACTAAAGTTCTGACGTATGTTTTTCCATAAATTTTCCAAACAATTTTAATAGATAAGCAGTCAGATAATTTCATGTTAACTGAATTCATTCAAATTCAATTAAAATTCTATGGGAAAATTCTGTATTTCTTATTTTCTAAGCTCACAAATAATTAAAAGTCACCGGCAACATTATTTTACAGGTCTCTATATTTTGACAAATTTCACTTCTCTATATGGCTATCGCCGAGCACGTTCGACTTATAGGCGAGTTTGATTACCTGTTCGCACTTTAACTTTTTCCGGTAGCTTTCGGGAATCTTCGACACCCATAATTTGTGAAGTCAATTCCGCCAGATGTCAATAAGTGGTTACGGTGTAAAAACAGTTATTTTATAAACTTGTATAGTATGGTAGATGTATAATATGTCTTATTTCAGCAGTGATGGTACACTTGTGTTGTGTAGGGGTATTATAAATCAATGCAAAATCATAGATGTTTAAACAAACTTCTTAAACACAAAAGGGTATGAAAAATTATGAAACGTAACACAGCTGGACGAACAAGAAGTAACAAATCAATCGGGAGAACTCTTCAATATCTGCCCAGCATGTTAAATGGAAGACTCGTATCAACTTCAGCAGGTGCTGACATCCTTTTTATGTTAATTCATTTATCTGGGTGAAAACCTTAACACACCTGTACATAGGTGCATGTCAAGGGTCACCACCAGACGTGTTATTTATCTATATGTTTTCATAGCCTTAGCAGACATGCTATCATTATTATAGACCCTAATGTTAACTATGTTTATCAGGATTTAAGGAGACGATATCGATTATTTCATCTCAAAATTCTGTCAGAATAGTTAAATATATATTCTTCCAAATACACATTTATGCATTTCATTATAATGGTACATTATAAAATGTTGAATCTGTTGACTTGTTGGTGGGAAATATTTATTTTATTTATCTATTTTCTTTTTTTTTTTTTTTTGCACTAAGGTAAATAAATTCTTGCTGTTAACCTATTATCTTAAAATGAAACTCATTAAATGATGGAGTGTCTTGCCATTATCTTTCATTGAAGAGACTGAATTCATATCCAGATATATGATGTACAATATACAAGTTTCTAATAACTGATATGGAGAATGTAAATGTTGCCCCTTCTTAAAGTACTGTAAAGGCTGTTATTTTCAGGGGCAAAATAAAAATCTCTTAAATAGTAAATCGAAAAGAAAAACTATGATTCTAGATCCATTTTGTTTCAAGTGAAAATCTGAACCATTGGATAAAACTTCTTTGCAGTATAAAGGTGAAATCAACAGAAAGAGATTTACTACTGTCTTTCAGTTACTTAAAGATTTTACTGCCATCTTAAACTAATCAAAGGAATAAAAAAACTTTTTAGTCATTTGAATTGGTCTTCTGTTTGTGAGATAGCCCTCCTTTTATTTCTTAACATGGAGGTCATCATCAAGCATCATGTCATTATAGTAACAAGTACCTCAACATGGAGGTCATCATCAAGCATCATGTCATTATAGTAACAAGTACCACAACATGGAGGTCATCATCAAGCATCATGTCATTATAGTAACAAGTATCACAACATGGAGGTCATCATCAAGCATCATGTCATTATAGTAACAAGTATCACAACATGGAGGTCATCATCAAGCATCATGCATCATTATTATAGTAACAAGTATCACAACATGGAGGTAATCAAGTCATGTCATTATAGTAACATGGAGGTCATCATCAAGCATCATGTCATTATAGTAACAAGTACCTCAACATGGAGGTCATCATCAAGCATCATGTCATTATAGTAACAAGTATCACAACATGGAGGTCATCATCAAGCATCATGTCATTATAGTAACAAGTACCTCAACATGGAGGTCATCATCAAGCATCATGTCATTATAGTAACAAGTACCTCAACATGGAGGTCATCATCAAGCATCATGTCATTATAGTAACAAGTATCACCAAGCATCATGTCATTATAGTAACATGCAGGTCATCATCAAGCATCATGTCATTATAGTAACAAGTATTAACAAGGAGGTCAACATGTCATTATAGAGGTCATCATCAAGTCATTATAGTAACATCATGCATCATCAAGCATCATTATTATAGTAACAAGTACCTCAACATGGAGGTCATCATCAAGCATCATGTCATTATAGTAACAAGTACCTCAACATGGAGGTCATCATCAAGCATCATGTCATTATAGTAACAAGTACCTCAACATGGAGGTCATCATCAAGCATCATGTCATTATAGTAACAAGTACCTCAACATGGAGGTCATCATCAAGCATCATGTCATTATAGTAACAAGTACCTTAACAAGGAGGTCATCACCAAGCATCATGTCATTATAGTAACAAGTACCTCAACATGCAGGTCATCATCAACAATCATGTCATTATAGTAACAAGTACCTTAACAAGGAGGTCATCACCAAGCATCATGTCATTATAGTAACAAGTACCTCAACATGGAGGTCATCATCAACAATCATGTCATTATAGTAACAAGTATCACAACATGGAGGTCATCATCAAGCATCATGTCATTATAGTAACAAGTACCTCAACATGGAGGTCATCATCAAGCATCATGTCATTATAGTAACAAGTACCTCAACATGGAGGTCATCATCAACAATCATGTCATTATAGTAACAAGTATCACAACATGCAGGTCATCATCAAGCATCATGTCATTATAGTAACAAGTACCTCAACATGGAGGTCATCATCAAGCATCATGTCATTATAGTAACAAGTACCTCAACATGGAGGTCATCATCAAGCATCATGTCATTATAGTAACAAGTATCACAACATGGAGGTCATCATCAAGCATCAATTCCTCAGTACAGTAACAAGTACCTTAAATGGGAGGTCTTCATCGAGCATCAATTCCTCAGTACAGTAACAAGTACCTTAAATTGGAGGTCTTCATCGAGCATCAATTCCTCAGTACAGGAACAAGTACCTTAAATTGGAGGTCTTCATCGAGCATCAATTCCTCAGCACAGGAACAAGTTATTTGACATGGAGGTCTTCATCAAGTATATCTTAACATATGAACTGATATGTGATTTCAATCTCACCAAAGTGTATACTATGACACAAGTAAATGGTGGGCTCAGTAAATACAATGCTGTTGATGGTAACACTATCCTGAATACCCTGCAAAGATATTCTGGTACCATTAATACATCATTTTTATTCATTGAGAGTCTATGAAAAGAATATTATAAAAACTGACAGGTCACTCATTCTGAGATCAAATCGTTAAATTAATAGACAGGTATATTAATTCAATGATAGTTAACATTTATTAGCAACCATTTAGTACGAAACACCGTTTTAGAATGTATGAAGTGTCTGGCATTTTGAGTTGAAAAATTTTGGAATTTTTGACATGAAAATAAAAGAAGATTATAAAATAAGTAAAAAATCAAAGCATCTGATATAACTTTTGTTTATAATGTAACCATTCTGATAAACTAATCTGAAAATCTTGGACGGGGAACTTGAAAGGTCATCAGCTGTAGATATCTGTATTGTCAATGTTTCTTTGGTCATATGTATACCAAGAGATCAACATTCCCTAAATAACTTCTGGTCAAAACAGATTTCAGTTAGACTTGTGACAAAACCACAAAACTATGTTTAGATTAAGAAAATAATCCTCCTGATGTCTACTGGAATTTTTATGTGATTTTATTGATTGCATTTGTAGTTAAAAACAGGAAGATGATGGTAAAAATAAATCAATCTACATAACATTATTACATATGCTAGCACACTTGGATACACATTCAAATATATCCAAACACACTCTATACACCAAGACACATCCCAATACATTCTGATACTCTTCAATACACCTCAACACACTCTAATTCATCAAGCACACTCCCATACATCCTGACACACTCCCATACACCCTGACACACCCTTATACACCCTAATATGTCCCAGTACCGCTGTACATCCAAACACACTCCAATACACCCTGATATCCTCTGTACACCCTGACACACTCCAATACACCCTGATATCCTCTGTACACCCTGACACACTCCAATACACCCTGATATCCTCTGTACACCCTGACACACTCCAATACACCCTGACACACTCCAATACATCCTGACATACTCTGTACACCCTAACACACTCCAACACACCCTGACATACTCTGTACACCCTGATATACTCTGTACATCTCTGTATTAGGTATAGCTAGCCAATACATTGAAGAAATGATAAACTTCATCCTGATCGTACACAGCCACCACTGTATTACACTCTGTGCATCTGACAGGGTGAAACATATCATTGCTTGTCTCCACCACAGCTTCCTGACTCCTAGGAACACCAGTATCAGTCTCTGAACCAGTAACACCCATTCCACTCTTTGAATCAGTCACTTCATTACTGGACTTTTTTCCTTTTTTCATCTTTTTCTTTGAAACTTTGTGTTGCTGTTGTGGATATTTAAGGAGTTCAGATTTGTCTACAGAGCAGTTCATCACAAACATGGCTCTGTACTGATTTTCAAAGGATGTGTGTCTGGGGAAAAAGGTAAAAAAGTCATCAAGGTCACAATAAAATAGTCATCACAATTCAATTATGCATGATTAAATGTCTCACCTGTCCAGTTTTGGTTTTTTGTTTTTTCAATATTGATGCTTTGTAAAACATGTAATGAAATATAACTAAATTCTTCATTTCTCGAAATTCTTTCAAATATGGATTTTTTAACCCAAATTATCGCTCTTTGGTGGAGGGAGAGGAAAACTTGTCAGTTTGTGTCAATATGGGTTCAAACTAAATCTTTATATGAATAGAACAAGCCATAATGTTTTTGTAGTCATTTCTATAAATCAGAAGTTTTTGTCCCAAAAATACTCCAGAAAAGCATTTCAGTGAAACAGACGGATGCTCCCCAAAAACAAATTTATTGGACACATAATTTCACCAAAGGGCAATAATTCTCTAATTAAGGGGTTGCAGACCCTGAGTCTGGTATGCAGCACATTATCTTAGTACAACAAATGTATACACCAAGTTTCATACTCCTGGTTTTAATGCAAGCAAAGCTATTCCCAAGACAAAATTTTAACAAAGGGCAATAACTCTGTACTGAGGGGTCATGGGTCCTGACTTTGCTACACTGCACCTTGCTTTAGTATGACTGATGCATACACCACTTTTCAATATCCTAGTTTAAATGCATGCAAAGTAATACTTCAGACACAACATTTTAACAAAGAGCCATAACTGTAATTAAAGGCCTTGAATTTGGTACACTGCACACTGCCTTTGTATGATCAATGTATACACCAAGTTTTTTTTTATCCTATTGCATATGCATGCAAAGTTATGCTACAGACATAAAAGTTTGCTTGCCACAGGGCAGTGACTCAGTAAGGGGTTGAGGGCCCTGAATTTGGCACACCGCACATCCCCTTTGTATGACTAATGTATACACCAAATTTCATGATCCTTGCTACATTGTGGGCAAAGTTATGCTTTGGGCATGAAAGGATGGAAGGCAGTGACTATCTGCTCCGCCAAAAACTTTCAGGCAGCATAGAAAATAAAATTCTTGTAATAAAAATGTTCAGTTCAAACATGCCTACTACAGAGTACCTATATTAACCTAGGTTAAATTGGAAAAGCTCTTGTACTCAACAAGAAATCAAGCTAAATGCAGAACTTTAAATTTAGCTTCTCAGCATAACTAATTTTCAGAGCTGCTAAACCATAAAATCTTAACAATATTTTGTAAATAATGGATGTGTTGAGGGGTCCACCATGTGACCTAGCTATGTTGGATTAAAGATGGACATATTCATCTTGTGCAACAGATCTAAGTGCAATATTTTAAAGGTGAAACATTAATGTGAAAAGTGAAGTCTAACTTCTGCCACTTTTCATCTCTGGTGAGACAACGCAGTGAAATGACCACCATAGTGTTGAAAACAGTAAAATAGCTATCTTATTATGGAAAGCAATAATATCACTTGATATATTGTAAAACATGAAGAATATGACATTTTCATAATCTCAACAAAATGATGCAGAACTTACAAATATGAAAAAAAACAACCTATTTAACACACTTTTTACCTATCATCTGTTTAATATTTATTGTACATTCTAGAAACACTTCCTGCTATTACCTCTGACAGTCCCGACAGAGAGTGCTCATACAAGCAGGACAGTCCAACACCGCATCACTTTGAGGCAGGCGTCGCTGAACCTCTTTGGTACCAGCTGTCAGTGGCTGATAGTAACGTCTTCTCCTGTCCACCCATTTCTGATCCTGGTCATCCATATCAGGATCATACAACAACTCATCATTACTGACCACAGGTTTCTTCCTCTTAACACGCTCATCACCTATCAAATATATTTCCTTTAATGCTGTCATCTATCAAATATATATACCATGCAAAGCAAGAATATGTGTCAACATAATTTATGGATACATTGTCTATGTCTGAACATCAAGTCTCTAGTAAGCTCTTATCTACTAGCAGGATCTATCTACCTTCGTGTAAGCTCTATTTAAAACATTGAGTTCCAGAACATCACAGGAAAAGGACATTGCACCACTCTGGGAAAAAAATAAGTGGGCAGAAATATGTATCGAAATTACTTGGTGGAAAGTCCCACATGATCTACCTTATACACATACCTTGTGTCACCATTTCCTCCTCATCCGAGTCAAAGTACACATCATCATAGTACTCCTGTGGTCGTTTTTTATCAACACTAGACTTGGAACTGTGACCATGCAATTGTACATTCTTTCCTGTTAGAAAAGTCAGAAATTCTGCCTCAGAAAATATATATATTTTATTACTACATGTATTTATATTCAGTACCAAGTCACTTACTAAACACATAACTTTAGTTCCCATATTACAAACAGGCATCACACATAGATAGGGTTACTACTTGTAAATGGTAATGGTAAATATGCTTTCCTATTCAAATTAAACTGCAGTGGGAAATATACTGTAAAATGTGGTTCAAAATCACATATCACCACAAAATCAGGTGAAGTTTAAGAAATGAAGCACCCCAGTACTGTGATTTACTGTGTGTCATGAATTTCTACAATCAAATATGTTTATAGCTGATACAAATCGCAGTAAAATGGACAGATTCACACACACCAGCTATGTATAACAGTTGGAGTTTATAAAGTTTAAGTTTGAGCTCACTGCTCAATTATCCCTTTCTAAAGTCAATATGACTGTTTTATAATCAATAAGACTATGATAATTGTTCAGATTGCACATGATACACATAAATGTAACTTTAGTAGATGTACCAGAATTCCTCTTTTTCCCACTTCTTTCTGCTTCCATTGCCTTGATGGTATCATTTATCTCCTCATCCATTTCCTTCTCAAACTCATCCTCACTTGATAATTCTGGTTTCTTACGGCAGCGAACTGTCAATTTCCTCTTCAACTCTGGGGTACCATCGAGTACAATATCCAAACCACCTTCATCTGAAGAACTGTAATACAGTGCAAAAACCCAACATTTGATAAGTTATGAAGTAAATCCTTATCACAACTGATTCAGATCTCACATAAGATGATGGTCAGAATGGTGACATAACAATGGAAATCAATTGTGGTATCATTCTTGAAGAATGTGTAGTTTGTGGGCTGATAAGCCAGCAGCTATGGATGTTAAGACTTTTATACTGGTAGGATATATATAGGCAGACAGTTGTGATCATGATATCAAATTTGGAGCCAGTAAAGAAAGCTTCATGATTGGTATAGTTATATTGATGTTACTCTAACAATGACAGTATGATACCATTTTGTCACACTACAAGTTAAGGAGGCCTGGTATTAATATTAGTACATTGTACAACAGTGTGGATTGTAGTCAAAGGGTACTGATTATCTGTCTTTTACTTTTTGTCTTTTTCACAATCAATGGTCAGAGATCCACTTTGCATGCTCCTAGTTCAAGACTTGAAGTCCTTAAAACAATTTGTTGATGAATCAGGGACAAGTGATACTAGTATGTTAAATAGCTGTATTTTGCTTAATTTTCAAAAATTTTAAATTCAATGAAAATATTGCAAAACCACATCTGAAATTATGTAATTATATCTATTACTCAGGACATAGAGTATATGTATATTATTTGTTTTAAATTTTTGTATCATTAACTGGTCAAAAATATAGCTGAATACAGTTATTTTAGATAGGTCAATATGGCTATTACTTTGTTTGTATGACGTTCCATCTAATATACCGGGTATACATTTTGTAGGCTATGACTGTGAGTAGAGGGTGAACGCATCGTAAACCTTGAAACAGCAGAACAGACATGGGTGGCAAATCATCCTGAGATCACCACAAAAACGTAACAACATCATCTGAATAACTGCGCTATTCGATAGTGAAAAAGAGGGGATGGATGAGGCTAACGAAAACAATTGTCAGCAGTTCATCAGCAAGATATCGGATAACAAAGCAGTGATAGTTTACCTATCCGAGCCCACACATGGGTCACTATCATCCCCAAAGTCGAGATAGTCACAGTCGATATCCATTGCTCTCAGAATTTCGCTGTTACATAGATCTCTTTGACCAAACGAACGTTTCCATGTCGTTTCAATGCGTGTTACTTCACCAAAATGCAAGTGCACAATGTTAGAGAAATGCTTGCTAATTTACACGGTTTACAAGCGTTTACATGCACAAATGGTTTTACTATTTACCGACAAGAACCAAGAAATTTCAAATTAGCGACAAGTACGATAAAATATCGACTGGGAACTTCAGAAACAGACAAGAAGGAGAGATGATGACTAAACCGAAGAAAAAACATATCACACTGGGAAAAGAAATATAATCAAATACAGTACGTTGTTTGTTCTGAAAAATTAAAATTTTCCATTTGAAAATTCAGAAAGTTGTATCGAATGAAACCAGATGGGAAGAAACTTACTTGTTTGCATTGGTTGAACTAGAGCTTAGTTTCTATATATAAATATATGATTTATAATACCGGTTGAGCAGTGTTACCATTTTATATCGTTCTCTTTGTACAGACATAGATAATCAACATTTCAAAAAATACATATACAATACTGGTCTACAGTTATATGTTGTCTATAATGACAATGGAACGCAGCAAAACCTACTTTCACTTCAAAGACGTTAAAGAAACATCTTAGTCTGAAAACAAACCATGTTATCTTTTTATACCAGGCTATTTCCTCTAGATGTTCATCACCAGTCTGTTCAAAATGAACAGTAATAGAAAAACGAAAATGATTTCCTGTGTTCATATTAATCAACGTTCGGAGATATGATGATAACTCATTTATTTACAGGTCAAAATTCTATATATTTGTTTTTAATTTAGTTTTATTGATACGGTTTGCTAACAGTGACAGCGGTAGCTTATTTTCCTCTCTTCAAAGACTGAATACAAAGACAAGCGTCCACTAGTTGACGCCTCTGGTGACATTTACTATTTGTTCTTTCTTTCCTCTTTGAATGTCTACAAATTACAGTCACATAACCTTATTTAAATGTCTGCATATGGGATACCGTTTTACATTTTCATCTTCGTAAGTGATATTATTGAAACTATTTCCATATGTAGCTATTGAGGACATACCGCATCGCGCATAGGTGATATCACAATGATGAACGGGTGATACAAAACATATTTGTGATATACATTCGATATGATGGGGACGGTGTATCACTTTGGAAAATAAAGTAAATCTAGTGCTGATTATTAACTTTGTTTTCTTTATTCAACGATGTAGCTTTTTATGATATATATATATATATATGTATATCAATTCCGCACATCTGCACATTGTACGTTTTTGAAACAAAACCAAAATGTGTATTTGTAGCAATGCCTCAAAACCAAAAACGTGTTCAGAGTGATGGATGGATGTATGGATAAGATGCCACAATATATGTATTCATCTACCCGACTCTAAACAAAACACATACAAACAGCAAACATACTTTCGTTCAAAGAAAGAAATTTCTTTCTCTCTTTGTTCTTGTCTGTATTTCACAAGAAGCTGATAAACGGACCGGTTTGATTGTAGTGGTTGTGTCCGTGGGCAAGCTACTGATGCGGTGGGCCTCCCGACTGTTGTTCAGTGAATGTATAATGAATGGCGTTATTCTTTGGAGGTGTCTAACAACGCGGACTTAAATACAGGACACTGAAATATAAGGTACACAATGTGAGCAGTACGTAAGAGGAATAACTCTTACAACCTTATCAAAGCAGTAGATCCCTCTTCACCATGACCACAAAGTCATGATAACTTTTATTAAGGCTATTCGAAAATAATATACAGTTGTGTCAGAGCGGTGTCTGAACTAAACTGTACATACAATGTATTAGTTTTCCCGGGTCCTGAGATTGTATGGGGGTATATAAAAAGAGAAACTATATTTAAGTTATATTTAAATTAAAATACTTATGACAACCTTATGCTTTATGTGCAGTCTCAAGTAAAGCGAAAAAATGGAGAGAAAGCACATTGTGTATAACCAGGGACGTCCCTGGTATAACTAGTGTCCTGTAATCATATTTCAATGATGATCAGATCCTCCTCTGCGTGAACGATTGGCAAATGTCATTGTTATATCAGAGACGTCTCTGGTTATATTAATACAACCACTGACAACAAACGTTGCCATAAATGAAATGTGTAGATTTAAGAAACTATTATTTGAAGTGATCCTGTAATAATGTCGCGATAGCCTACTTATGACAGTAAAAATATCCTTGTACCTCGGAAGTATCTAAGAATTATGTTTTCCAAGTTACGCTTTCCGCCATTTTTCTTATTTTTTTGCACAACCCTTATCTATTGATTATTACGTTATCAATAACCTACCTACTTTTCATTTTTCCATAAAATGAAAATCTTTAGAAAACATAATTACAATCAATCGATTGGTTGGTTTCCCTGTATTTAGCCCCTTGACCCCAAAAAGTTTGACCTGAACTATTTTGAAAGGTCACTTCTGATTAGCGGAAGGAACTTGTACAGGTGTGCTATTGGTGAAATCTTTCATGATTTTAGTTATCATATCGAAGAATGGAGTCGACTGGAATGCGTTTGGCATCGTAAAACACACGTGACACTTTGATGAAATAACAGATGCGAGTTAAATAACTACAAATACGAGAAAGAAGTGTCCGTCAATGACAGCCAATCGACCAATCGTGTCGTAGCTTACAAGAGTCTAGTTGACGTAGCATGGTTTCTGATTCAAACGAGAAGACACAGCCGACGAAGGTGTGAGGGGTAATCATTCGTCGGGATGTCTTTATTTTTGTGAAAATGTGCCATGGATAAAACACGAAAAGTTATTAAATCACCCTCTGTGAAGAGACGGAGCAGGATTACGCCGATCAACCAGCGGGTAAGTGTAAACGAGACTTTCGACCTGACGAGAGAATGACTTAGAAGTAGAGAGCAGCATCTGCTTAGCGATCCCCAGTTCGTGAATTATAATACACATGTTTATAAGTTTTGGTAAATTAGATAGCATGTCGTTCTTACAAATTTTTCAAAATTAAAGTTGTTTTTAATAGCTGACCTGTTTGTCAATATCTATCAGAAATTTAACAAACAGACCTTTTATACCCTTGTTTCTCGCGCCATTGAATGTAAACAATCTGACAATATACCCGTATTTCACTCATTTAACACTACAGTGATGGTCATACATAGGGCGTGTTTTACTTTCCTAAGCTATGTATGGTGCTGATCAACAATTTACTCTTTTATAATTATATCAGCAAGTAGATAAAATGTGAAAAGTGACTATATAAAGAGAAAATGTATTTACCATTCCCCTACCCCACATGGTTATAACTTAACTTACAATGAGAAGATCTTCCTGTTTGTCATGCATGTTGTCTAATATTTACCATCAGACAATTTGCTGCTTACTTGCTCTGACAGACCGATGAATTTGATTATATACATGATTATTACATGCTTTAGACCTCTACCATCAGATATATTCTTCCCATCAAGTGTGTTTGTTGTGAAGTTTGAAGAGTTTCAACCATTCAGTTTCATTTGATATATTCCTTTTTTAAGGCTCTGTTTTGGTCCTAAATGGCTTCAATTGTCTGGAACTTAATACTAAGCCTGTCTTGCTTCTCCACATCTTGATAGATATAATTTAATATGAAGATTCACTCCGGATAGAAAATTAACTAGGCATGGTAGGATATGAAATGGCACTAGTAAGACTGTCATGCCTTTTTCCATTAATAATAAAAGGATAAATATAATAAACCTATGGAAAAGAAAATGGGTTCAATATTACTTAAAAGCGTAAAGTTAAGAACATTCTCAAATGCATGTTTCATCTTTTACCTGACAATTCTGCAAGTACAGTAATTAGATACAGGATTTAAAAATATGCTGCTAAATGAGCTTGCAGAATGTACAGTGACAAGTATTCAATCACAATGGTGGCATGTTTTCATTCTCTTTCACGACTGTATGTTAAATTGCGTTGGCCTTCATTTTCTGCATCACTGATGACGGTGCATGCTGTTTTAAGCTTTCTTAGTCACATGACGTTTTGTGACGTTATATTTTTGCTGTCGTCTGCTTTTCCCCAAAATGCTACGAAGACAAGAAGGGATAGAAAATATGATCATACAGCTATTTCAAAACAGATTCTCGCTGAAATATAAGTATGGTGCTAAGTGTAAAAAAAAATAGAACGCATTTGTTGAGTGATATTACAACTAGATTTAATGAAGAAAGATATATTCCTATTTCAAAACGAACTATTCATTGCCATCTGCACAAACAATAGACATATTTCTAAAAAAAACAAGAGCTAGATAACTGAATCAGGTGAAGTGACTTGCTTGGTGCCAAGAGAAAATGGACTTTAGACAACTGAAAAAGGTTTATATTATCGGATGTTATTGGTCAGGACCACTGTGCTTATGTCAGGAGAAAACGAGATGAAAGATGAAAACCTGATCTCGTCCAGCCACACTTGATGCACAACAAATATGAAGTGATTATTTGTGGCTGCATTTGCTGTAATAGTGTGAGGACACTTGACTTGTATCGATGGAAATATTCCACATGTCAAGAAGACTTTGAGGACATCTCTGGCCTGTAATTACAAAGCATTCTGCCACAGGTGGTTATTTTTCCAAGACAATAGTGTTCCCGTACATTGTGCAAGGTCCACCCAGGAATATATTACCCAGAATTTAATCAACTGCATGAGTTGACCTGCACAATTTCCAGATATAAATATAATTGAAAATGTTTGGTTGTACGTCAAAATAAATCTCCAGTCCTGAGTAACATTTGTAAAATTGACAGAAGACTTGTTCCGGGAAATACAAAAAAAATGGATGGAGATTACACCTGCCTATATCCACAGCTTATATAATTTGATCCTTAGGCAGGTTTTTAACATGATCAGGTTTAAAGGACATCTCACAAAATACTAAAGGTAGTTGCGTTATTTTGTTACAATTGAGTTATTAATTTCCCTTTCTGTGACATTTTATATCAGTCATATTTATGTCTAAATGTAAACATGCTGCATTGTTACCGAATACTTTTGGCATGTCACTATAGTTGTATTAGAGTAGAAATTTGGTGCTCTAATTAACTTAATATTGTATCCAGGACTTTTTCATAACATGGATTTTAATTTGCCACAAAAAAACTATAAATGAAAATTTCATCTTGTCAAAAAATAATAAAACACTAAGATATTCATGTTTACCATTTATAATCATGATAGATTTATTTTTTTCCTGTGAAGCTTAAATCTACTTTGCTCTAGCAAATACACTACTATCAGAACCCTAGAGGACGGAATTTTCCTCTCATTTGATAAAGGGCCATTTTATCTAATTTTGGCAAGAATATTTATCTGCTGGAAAATGAAATTTTCAGGAGTTAACTATATATTTTTGGAATTTTGGAATATTTAGCACCCCTAGAACCCCTAGAAAAAGCCCTGACAGCAATCTCATTTTAATTGCTTATTAAGTTATATAGTGACTTTCTTCTCCTGGCCTTTTCAAAGTGGTTCTTGGTCAGGAAAATGACCTACACTTTTATGCAAAGTGGAAACTCAAATGTCTTGTTTAAATTAAGGTCAATGTTAACAGATGTTGACAGGAGAAACAGGTTGATTGAATTAGAAAACAAATTCTAGGATTTACATGCATGTAACTATATGAAGTAAAACAAAAAGGTTCTGAGGTAGATAATTTAAGACCATCTTAGACATGGTAGTGCTGTCTTAACAACTTTTGTGTATGTGTGTCCTGGTGTCTTTATTCACTTCTTTCTTTTTTCTTCTGAATCTAAAGGTCTTTAAAGCCCCAATATACGTAAAATTCACTATAAAAAAAAACTTTATCTTATTTTCCCCGTAATATATGTAACAAAACAGATACTTTCCTTTAATTAAAGGAAATAAAACTGACTGTTTTCAATTTAAATAAAAATGGAAAAAATCGGAAAATAAACAATGTGGGACCCACAATAATTCATACATTACCGCTCATAGCGATGACATTGCGCATGCGCATATTCCGCGTGTGTAAACATGGCAGACACGGTACAGACGTTCACCAGTCGCTTCCTTTTTTTCCAATCATACATCTGGCCAATTCTGAATTATTACGTTATAATTGTGCATTGTATCGTTTCTAAACTATTAATTCCTTCTAATAATTTCCCAAAAACTTAATGTTTATCACAGGAATACCTCAAGTCTTCGCAAACAATGTTTGTAAACAAAAACTTACCGTAGACATATCTGCATGTGCTTCCTCTATAAGTAGAAACCTCAACTCTCTCGAGATCAGGTCATGAACTTTCCGATGTGGTTCGGCAACAAGCGTAATTTTGATGGCGGCGTGTTTAAAATGGGGGTGTGTTTACAAATAGCAAGTTTCATCTGCTGATATATCAATACTTTATGCACAAATTCATGGTAACTATTGTTTGAAAACTTAATTTTAACTAAATCTTAGAGAATATCTCAATAATTATGTGTGATTCTACACTAAATTTTTGGTGAACGTTACGTATATTGGGGCTTTAATGTTATATGTCAGAAGCCAAATGCTGCATCAATTGTCTAGACTATTATTCCTTTTTTCATTTTTTCATCAGACAATAAATGTATTATAACATTATCATAATTATGAGATTACAGTTGCTTTACAAAGAAGTGTTGGCAACTTTTCTGTGTGATTCATCATTTCCTGATATCATCGATGTCAGATTTTAACTAATTTGCTCATTATCTTCAAGAATATGAATTATTTTTAGTATTAAATATACCGTAAATTCTTTTGCTGCTGATCACAGTGAAGTGCCTGTATATATTATTTGTTAATGAATTATGTATTCTTATTATTTGTACCAAACTTCTGTATTGAATTAAATGTCTGTTGATTTTTTCACATAGTAACTTGTAGGTCAGCATTTTATATAATGTTAATCTACCAGCTCATTATTAATATGACTATCATGTTATGTAGTACCTGACATTGTAGATATATAGAGAAGCTAACAGTTTTGTAGACAGGAGCTCAGCCTCAACATCTGGTTGTGATTATGGCTGTGGTATGTAGGTACCCAGATGGATCCACTCCTAGAAGAACAATGGTTTATTAACACACCTTAAGTATTTATGTGTCTTGTCATTTAACAACAGACATATTGTGCAAACATGTATTTTGTCTGCACTACTAATGCATGTGTATTACCATTACATATGTGTTCCTGTTAGTGAAAAGTTTTCACAATATTAATGTATAATAACTATAATATTTTTTTGTTTTATTTTAGTGTCACATATTGATCTACGTTTAACATAATATTGAAATTACACATGACTTATGAGACACTACAAAGCATCAATATACATAAAAATACTTTAAATTCACCAACATATCACATTTATTCATCTGTACTTGTTGAATAAAGTACCACATGTGAAGATTTTTATAGTCAATATTTATCACTTTGCTGTTATGATTTTCCACACCTATGTGCTTCAGAGATAAATTGACTTACAAGACATATGCTTCAAAGCATCAGTATACATTTAAAAATACTTTAAAATCACCAGTATTCTTGTAAATTGCTCTTTGATTATTTATATTGAAGCATATATAAGTGATGTAGCTAATTATTGTTTAAACAGATTAATTCTGTTGTCTAATTTTGCTGAATTAAATGTTAAGAAAGAACCAGGATATTAGATCCCTAAAAAGGCACATACCCGGTATGGATATATTGAGGAGAGAGAATCAACAAAGCAGGATAATAGCCTTCAATGCCTACATAAGGAAATTGACTTCATGAACAAGAAAGTATTTTATGTGTAAGATACAAAAACAGTTGTGACAGGTGTTACAGTTGGTGACCTTTTTGTATATAAATGTCACTTTGTATAGGGGATGTCACAGTGTGAAAGAAAAAAGGGGGTAATCTTGTGACTCCGACCAGTTCACACCTGTTATTTGTTCTATCTTGGTTATAAGGACAGGTAATTGCAGGTAAATAAATGCTGATGGATTTAATTTTTGTCAGTGTCATTAAAAAAGGTACTTCTGTCCATCAAAATTTATAACCAAGGCATAGATAACATGGAAGAGTTACTGGCCAGTGGAAGTTAAACTGAACGGGGCAGCTGAGGTCAGTCTGTTGAAGGTTCCAGGTAGATAAAATTTTCCTCAGCAAGTCAAGTGTCGATATGAAGGCATACTTGAGTTAAAAAAATTAGCTCGATGATATAATACTTCAATGTTGAACATGTTGTTGACTAAACATATTCATGCATGTTCTCATCAAAATTTTTAAAAGAGATACTGTGTATCTTTAACTGTGTTGATTGTGGGTGTATGTGACCCACTCCAATAGATAAAACCTATGTCAGATATACTTGTCATATAACACCTCTCATGCACACACCCAGGTATAATTCTTGTATAAAGCAGTGTTCATCCATCACTGGTTTTTGAGCTTCAGATGTTTGAGTCCTGGACTCATGCATTTCCTGTTGGACTTCCCTAAAAATTGAGAACACACTATAACTCCTAGTATTGGGACTCATCAAAATTTTGGAATAGTTCTGGCCTCTCCTGAAAAAAAAACTGCAACAATATTGTCCATACATGTACATTTAAAACTTGTTACCTATACAAGACAATTTAGGTACAGTATATGCTATACTAATGATACACATGCAGTGTTCTGTGGGTCTGTTTACTTGATTGAATATAGGAATTCTCATCTCACTACCAGTTTTGGAGCTAGGTCTGTATAGTTGATGGAGGATGATGATTTCTCAGTTCAGCTGTTATTAATTTCCAAGTTATATTTAGAAAGAGTGTCATCTGGTACGTGTGTAAAAATCTATGTTTTGTAATTTAGATGCAGATTTGTAGAAAGATGGGTAAAGCTTTATCAAGAAAAGCAATTTGGTAAAAATAAAATTATTGCATGTTTTTTTCTCTCTATTGTTAATAAAAATGATGAATGAAGATCAAAGCATTGTACCCATACAAATACAAAGTCTTTAAGTTTCTTTCAAATGTCTTTTAAACCTGTACTGTGGTGAATATACTAAATTGTGAGTGGATGTGAAATGCTTACAGCAGTCTGAAATTCACAGGATTTACATAGTAAATTGGAATGCTTATTAAATAGTTTTTTTTTAAATAATGGTAAAATTTTACCATGGTATATTGTAGGGTTGACAGATATACCTGGTATACCTGGATATGTTGTAGGGTGGACAGACACACCTGGTATACCTATGTATGTTTTATGCTAGACATACCTGGTATACCTAGATATGTTGTAGGGTGGACAGACATACCTGGTATACCTATGTATGTTTTATGATATACATACCTGGTATACCTAGATATGTTGTAGGGTGGACAGACATACCTGGTATACCTGGATGTGTTGTAGGGTGGACAGACACACCTGGTATACCTGGATATGTTGTAGGGTGGACAGACACACCTGGTATACCTAGATATGTTGTAGGGTGGACAGACACACCTGGTATACCTTGGTATGTTGTAGGGTGGACAGACACACCTGGTATACCTAGATATGTTGTAGGGTAGACAGACATACCTGGTATACCTTGGTATGTTGTAGGGTGTACAGACACACCTGGTATACCTTGGTATGTTTTAGTGTGGACAGACAAACCACACCTATATACCACACCTGGATATGTTGTAGGATGGACAGACACACCTGGTACAGACACCTGGTATACCTGGATATGTTGTAGGGTGGACAGACACACCTGGTATACCTGGATATGTTGTAGGGTGGACAGACACACCTGGTATACCTAGATATGTTGTAGGGTGGACAGACACACCTGGTATACCTAGATATGTTGTAGGGTGGACAGACACACCTGGTATACCTTGGTATGTTGTAGGGTGGACAGACACACCTGGTATACCTAGATATGTTGTAGGGTAGACAGATATACCTGGTATACCTTGGTATGTTGTAGGGTGTACAGACACACCTGGTATACCTTGGTATGTTTTAGTGTGGACAGACAAACCTAGTATACCTGGATATGTTGTAGGATGGACAGACACACCTGGTATACCTAGATATGTTGTAGGGTGGACAGACATACCTGGTATATCTTGGTATGCTTTAGGGTGGACAGACACACCTGGTATATCTTGGTATGTTGTAGGGTGGACAGACACACCTGGTATACCTAGATATGTTGTAGGGTGGACAGACACACCTGGTATACCTGGATATGTTGTAGGGTGGACAGACACACCTGGTATACCTGGATATGTTGTAGGGTGGACAGACACACCTGGTATACCTAGATATGTTATAGGGTGGACAGACATACCTGGTATACCTTGGTATGCTTTAGGGTGGACAGACACACCTGGTATACCTTGGTATGTTATAGGGTGGACAGACACACCTGATATACCTTGGTATGTTGTAGGGTGGACAGACACACCTGGTATACCTTGGTATGTTTTAGTGTGGACAGACATACCTGGTATACCTAGATATGTTGTAGGGTGGACAGACATACCTGGTATACCTGGATATGTTGTAGGGTGGACAGACACACCTGGTATACCTGGACATGTTGTAGGTTGGACAGACACACCTGGTATACCTTGATATGTTGTAGGGTGGACAGACACCTGGTATACCTAGATATGCTGTAGGGTGGACAGACATACCTGGTATACCTGGATATATTGTAGGGTGGACAGACACACCTGGTATACCTGGATATGTTGTAGGGTGGACAGACACACCTGGTATACCTGGATATGTCGTAGGGTGGACAGACACTCCTGGTATACCTGGATATGTTGTAGGGTGGACAGACAAACCTGGTATACCTTGTTATGTTGTAGGGTGGACAGACACACCTGGTATACCTGGATATGTTGTAGGGTGGACAGACACACCTGGTATACCTTGATATGTTGTAGGGTGGACAGACACACCTGGTATACCTGGATATGTTGTAGGGTGGACAGACACACCTGGTATACCTTGATATGTTGTAGGGTTGACAGACACACCTGGTATACCTGGATATGTTGTAGGGTGGACAGACATACCTGGTATACCTGGATATGTTGTAGGGTGGACAGACACTCCTCTGGGTTGTAGATTATATGGCTTTGGAGATCTTGTCCCAAGTGAGATTACAAAATGTGGCCTGGTCAGGTAATGATAGCTTTGTCACTCAGGCCATTCAGGACCAGGATCAAGAGCCAGGTAATTGCCAAATACCTGGCACTTGTAAACCAATTGACCCGCTTAGGGTTTACTAAGGAATTACAATCGTCATTTCAAGTCTGTCCATTTTAGGACCTGGCCAAGTTTGAAGGAAGAAAGAGAATTGATGAATACAAACAAAAAATATATTAATGAATGAAGACAGCAAACTGTTGAAGAATTCAAGGATTATGACTTATATAAAAGACATTTAGTGAGGATTGGATGTTTGAGATGACAAGGTCAAGATAAGATTCTCAGTTGTTGTATGCCTACTTAAATTAGTCAGTCTTGATTTAATATTCCGCATTTTAATATATGATATACTTATGTGTGGCATATTCAGGTCAAACTATGACGAGTTTTTGTTGGTACTTGAGGTGGTACCTGTGGTGTAGATACAAAGAGGGGTTTATATAGGTGTTTTACATGGAGGTGACAAGGGTCACGCAGATATCCAAATATAGGTCATAAGGTATGAAAGTGATTATTTACAGATAGTCTTATCACCTGGTATTTAGTCAGCCATTGAAACATGTTATACATTTAGTACTCTGCGTAATAAATAGAATCAACACACTGAGTCAATACTTTCAATCCATCACTTGGTACCAAACAGAGAGGTTATATTACTGCATCATTGAAGTTTTTTTCATTCATAGTCATTGGGTCAGGATCAGATAACAACTGAAAGTCAAGTTATATCCGCTCAACTTAAAAAAGTTTGTTGTTCATTTACGTTTATTGAATATTTTCTTGGTATTCTTATTCCTCATCATGTAACAGACAGATATTGAACAGATGAGATAATTAATAATATTAAGTGGCTTGACTAGGTATGTTGAAATGAAGGACCTACAAATAGTAATGAAATAGTGGTGTTATATTTATAATTTTGTGATGAAGGTATCTACAGGTAACATGATACCTGCCAGAATGAAATATTTAACAAGGCAATACATTGTGAGGAGTATTTTCATGTTTCAAAAGGACTTTGTTCAATACATTAACAATCAGCTTAATAAACAGAATTGAACTCTAGAATGTAAAACACTAAATGTGGAACTCAGAGTGACACTATAAATAGAGGCACTGTGACTGTGGAGATATGGAAATCTGAAGGTAAAATACATAATGTTAAACAGTGAAACACTAGAGAATGAATTGGTAAGATAGTAGTGATTGTTTATAATCAGAATTGTTGATAATTACTATAAGAATGATCTCTTGCTGTCCTATGTGATTCAGTATGTACTATTTATTGCTGTAGGGTGTCCTGGCAGATCCAGCAGAGTACCAACAATTCTTAAATGTTTATATCATGTCCAAATCTGTGGTCTACTTTAGAGTAAATATTTACTTAAGAGATATTATAGAATGGTGTGGAGATAGGTGTGTTTTATTTGTAGACTGCTCCGGGCAGATCAGTCCATTAATCACAGTGTTTGTATATCAGTCATTTTAATATGTCAATAAATTATTAATAGAATATCAACACTAGCACGTGGTTTTAATTGAATCCTAACTTTATCATTGTAGCAGGAATCTATGAAGTTGATATTAAAATCCAGTGTTAATTTGGGTGTTGTTATAAGGCCACTTAATCCTAAATTCTCATCATGTCCAGTTGATCATACTTCAGTCTGATTCATTCTGAAGCATCCTTTAATTGACACCAATTAAGAATCGACTACCATTAAGGATATTGTTCCCTACAGAACTGAGGTTCAGAATCAAAATGTTTGCTATATTAATGACTTTAATTCACCATGATTTCCTGAAGTGTGTGACACCAATTCTCGTGGATCTAGATTTAAGGGATCAAAGCCATTAGAACTGTCCTTGTTTAGGACGAGTCTTGTACATGTTGTGTGGTAGCCCTCTTGGAGTCTCTTCCATTTTACTGTTGTTGTTGTGGGATTATGAGAGAGTAATAAACGTTTTGGCAGTTTAGTGTTTGGTGTAGCTCATTATCTGTCTTCTATCTGCAGGCAGGCATACTTATTCCTGTAGTTTGTTGTAGTTTCGGCAGTGATGCTTGCTTACTTGTGCTAAATGGATACTTCTTTTGCTGTAAAAAATCAAGGTTACAAAGGTACTGATTCTGTATTGGCTATACACAAATCTGCATGACTATATCACTCTGTACCATATTTAGGACATTGCCAGGTTATGATATTGTCAAGTTGAGTGTTATGAATAAATTACATTATCATCGGTTTTAGTATTATTCATATTTGTGTTCAGGATGTTGTGAATTCAATTGACAGAGCATATCAATGATATCAGCTTTATATACTCTACATATTGCACACATATCTAGTTAGTTTGTTATATTGCACACTGGACATCGATGGGCAGTTTTGACTCTATATTTTGTGGTCATGGATCATCAGTTTTGAGTATAGTACATTTTGAGAAAATGGATCAACAAATTTGAGTATTGTATATTATTTATAGGAGGAAAAGGTCAAATACATACTGTGGTATCTGGACATGGAGACTGCTGTAGTAATCACCATTGTTTGGGAAAGAAGTCATTGAGTAGACATTAGAATACACCACTGGGGATAGTGAACACATCAAATTTTATTAAATCATCCTCATCAATGTGTTAGGAATGTAAAAGATCAAAAGTGGGGGGGGGGGCAAATTGCTATAGTCAGCACAAATTATAAAGCCTCATTTATTACAAACTGGTACAGGCTAACTGTGACCGTACTATTTGATAATATGGGCTGTTTCTAATGTCTAAAACAAAGAACCTTTATTTTGTGTTGTCAGGTCAGCGATATTTTCTACTGGTTCACATCCCAAACACTTAATTGACAGTGTCTACTGATATGATAGAGATCTGTATTTTTTCATACTTCATTGTAATTGGCTGTGTATGTGTAAGATGAAAAACCTTTTTTTAACCAGGAGTCTCATTGACATCATCTTTTGTAAATCCCCAAACAAAACCGTAAAGATAAAAATCTCATTTTGTTGCCAGTAGGCATTGTTAGTGATGGATGGTTACTGACCATGACAAACCTGTGTACAATAATCATTTCCAGTGTTTTGATTATGTATAAAAAAAGAGAAATATAATTCTGGGTGTCCTTAGCCTATTGCCTTCCTGTATGTCATCCACAATGCATTTACATGAAACATAAGCAATGTCAGATGTCCACTGTATGATAGGTAGTGCCTGGGGCCCCCTTACAAGGTGTGTGCACGCAGGTGATGTGGTAGTCATCTCTCAGGTGAACCTGCCCTCAGCAGGTACATAGCTATACAGGTGTGCCATATGTACATGGATACCAATGGTGGAAGACATAGGGTGATCCTATGGCTCTAATTAGCCATTCATCACAGGGGACTTAACTGAATTTTTGTGTGTGGAGAGATCATGATTAAGGGATTTACCCCTAAAAGGAGAAGGTCACAACAACAGGCTTCCCATGAATTGTCGGTATGTAACATATAGACTGTGCCAGCCTCAGGTGTGGTAGTACTCTCTACAGCAGGTAATCACTCGACCTGCTGACACCTTAAATCCATACCACTGTATTTCCTTTGAAGTTGTTATTGTATTGTACTTCGAAGACATAACCTGGGTTTACAATAGCTAAGATCATTCACTACCTTGATAATGAGACATAGTACATACTTGATATAGAAATGTGTAGATCTGTTACTTAGCTGTTCTCAACCTAGATATTTATTCATAACTCTTCATACCTTTAAAAGTTAATTGGCGATTATTGATAGGTAAAGTGATTCCAATGAACACATGTTACCACAATACACAGGTATATCAGGGTTATAGAGGTGCAATAAAAGGTATGTATGGGACGGATTTATATACATACGTACAGATGTAAAAGGCTCAATATATAGCCTAATTAGGTAAAGTACAATAACACTACTTAATGTGACATTGTACAGTGTGTGTGAGAGATTTAATGGTCATTAATCCCTCCATTAGTCAATTAGATCAGTGATTAATGGGAAAGGGGAGTCTTAATGAAAAAAGAGGCAGAGGAAGTTAGTCCTCTTACTGCCCATTAGTGACCACAACAATATTCAGCCTGGAACTGAACAATAATACATCAGCCTAATTAGGTGTACTTGTAATTAACACCTGAGTGATTATCTCTACTATATTAGACTAATTCTTTTTACAAGTAGTAACTGGTGAGGGGAGAAACACAGTGCCTTGTTCAAAAAGACATAATAAGATACCTGATCCAGTGTATTATATCCAGTTTTGTCTGTCACTTGGTAGCAGTAACCTGCTGTATAACAGTGTCGGTTTTATGACTGTTAGATAACTGATTGGTTGTTCTTAATGAATGAAAAATATTTATGAGATTTCACCATAAATTTACATAAATAATGATAAAGGTACATGCACCACACACATTCCTTAGTTATTGATGTTGTTTACTACACCAGTACACTAGACATTGATGTACACTAGTCATTGATGTACACCAATCATTGATGTACACTAGTCATTGATGTACACCAGTCATTGATGTACACCAGTCATTGATGTACACCAGCAATTGATGTACACCAGTCATTGATGTACACTAGTCATTGATGTACACAAGTCATTGATGTACACCAGCCATTGATGTACACCAGCCATTGATGTACACTAGTCATTGATGTACACCAGCAATTGATGTATGTAAACCAGTTATTGATGTACACCAGTCATTGATGTACACTAGTCATTGATGTACACCAGTCATTGATGTACACCAGCAATTGATGTACACCAGTCATTGATGTACACCAGTCATTGATGTACACCAGCCATTGATGTACACCAGTCATTGATGTACACCAGTCATTGATGTACACCAGCCATTGATGTACACCAGTCATTGATGTACACCAGTCATTGATGTACACTAGCCATTGATGTACACCAGTCATTGATGTACACCAGTCATTGATGTACACCAGCCATTGATGTACACTAGTCATTGATGTACACCAGTCATTGATGTACACCAGCCATTGATGTACATGGTATGAGTCCTTATTGTGGTTTTCTAAACCAGTAACACAAAAGAGAAGATTAAACAAAACAAAACTTTCCTATAACTGGCATGGCCAGTCTATATCCACTATTTATACCAAGCTGTTCCCATAGCTGTATGACTGTATGAGGGTGCACTCTACTAATAAGTTGTACAAGACTAACATGTACCCATTAGTAATACACAGGCACTGAACTGTACCTTTCATTTGTATTTGTGTGAAATATTGGTGGCTGTATGATGAAATACAGAACCTGTAGTAGGTATAAACATTTCATTGGGATGAGTCTGTATTATGAGAGTTTGAGAGACCATCACAGAGTTTGTTATAGACCCTGTGTAGTATTTCCCCAGAGGGGTACATCTGGAATTACTTCAGACAATAGTTGTCGATGTTGTACTATGATGTGACAGCCATTAGTGACTCATAGGTAATACAGTTATACTGTAGTACTTCACATTGACATTATTTGTTGACTTATATATATAGAACCTTGCAAGATTTTTTTTTTGTTTTTTTTTTAATTTCATTTTAAGCATACATATAGAGGCACAAAGCTATACTTATACAGGTAATGCCAATATATATAATGTATGTACAAATATTTTGTAGCTGCATCAAAGCAAATAAGCAAAGAAGAACTGTTTTTCAAAATTTTAATCCATGTTATTGTTTTGTATTTCTTATATATGATATGCAAAGTGTTTCTCAATTTGGAATGATATATGTATATATATATATATCATATATATGAGAGAGAGAAAGGAAAAGGATGTCACTTTCATATTCTTTCAGTGGGTGTTTATCAGAGTTACAATGAGATAAGAAGGATCCCCTCTGTCTGTCTCTTGTATGTCCAATTATAAGGTTTTAGCCTGATATTTAAAGCTCTGATTAAGATGTTTGAATGAAATTTTATTTGGCAAATTTTACATCATCTGGAAACTTAAGGTTGTCCTGTGTATATCTCTATCTTCTGAATCGAAGTATTTTCAAAGCATAAAAGATGTCAATGGTAGTATTACAGCTTTTAAAACCAGTGAAAAGTGACATTTGTAAAGTAATGTTTCTCCTACCTACCCATATTCGGTCAATTTTAGTAACAGTACAGTGCATGTGTTGAAATCTGTACTGCACCTTTACATCATGCTGATCATTTACCCATGAGGCAGACATCTTGTGTGTCCTCGTCATCAATTTCTACATGGCCTTTGATTTTGACCATAAACTTGACTTGTGATAATGATTTATTGTTTTGTAAGGTGTTAGAAAATACCTTGTTTAACTCATCCCAAGCTAAAATTGATTTAAATGAGATCTCTAAGAGTTATGTTATGATTTGAAAGAGTTGTGATATTTACAGTTTCCCACCCAAATTTTATGATCCATCACATTCATTTCACAAACCTATTTTTCTTCAGTCAGTACTGAAATGACAGGTGCCCTATATAGCTACATAGATGTATCTACCTTATTGAGGTATGTCATTCAGAAACCGCATATATAATTACTTTACCTTTCATTAATGTCCAAGCAACAGACAAGAGTCAAATTTCATTATTTTATGGACTGAATGACATTAGTTATTGAGTTTACCTGAAGCTGACTTCACACAGCCATTCAAATGGTATTATAATGTTATGTAAAAATATGGTAAATAAATCCTATACTTACAAGTGTATATCGTGCTTGATAGATGTCAATTGCTTGTTTAACATAATGACTACTTGTTCGACTTACTACAGGAGACACATTCACATATAGTTTTATCAAAATAAAAATAACTTCAGCAAATTTCAGTAATTCAAGACTCCTTTCAATCTACTTGGTAAAAGGCAAAAACCATGACAAACGACATAAAACATTTGCACTATTTTGGAGACATATTTCATGTTTGATGTATGTATATGTTTTTGTGTTGTGTATAATGAAATGGCAGACATGAAAATTATATCATATTTATCCAGCTTAAAAAATTATATGAAAAACAAAATGCTGTAATGTTGCCCTGTGTTTATAAGCTTGAGGCTGAAGTCAGTGATTCCATAGTTGGTTGTGTATAAGTGTTTTGTTTGAATGATGTGTTCTTGTGATCAAGTTTAAACTCAGTGTTTCCATATTTGGTTGTGCGTAAATATTTTGTTTGTATGTGTTCTTGTGATTGAGGCTAAAGTCAATATTCTCATATTTGGTTGTGCATCAATGTTTTTTTGTTGGTATGATTTGCTTTGTTTGGTTTAAGTTATAACATAAAATGTAGCCTCACACCACCATGACTTGATGGCACTTCATTCTTTGTCACCAAAGAGATGGGCATCGATCAATAAAGATCTGCTCCTTCTAGACCCTTGACTTCTGTCTTTTGTTTCCCCAGCACAGCTTACACAATGAGGGTAGCCATCTAGTGATTTAATACCTCATCCTCCTCCATTCACATTCATCGTTGTTAAACCTCTGTAGTTAGATAGCCATATTATATAACATTACAAAACAAATGTGAAAATGTTAAACTTTTAGGATGTTAAAGGTAATTTGTTACAGGCGATGAGAAGAAAATTTAATGTAGTGTTTTAAACCAGCAATTTGTTACAGCAGACACGAAAATATGTAGTGTTATTAGCCAGTAATTTTTGCTGCTGTAGCTGTTCTGTATGCATCAGGTAACATTAGGTATCAGATTTAGTGGTGCAGTACAGATTTAAAACCTACAATATACAACTCCTACAGTGGATCTGTAAGAAAGGACATATCAAGCTGTCATGCTAAATATCCCAATACATGCGTATTAGTTGATATTTTTTTATATTGTAACTGATATAAAAAAAACCTGTTATGGAAAATACTGATGACGAATATGCAGAAGTTATCTCATTTCAATGAAACAAGTGAAGGACTGTACATTGTTATATTTAAAGTAGACTATGTGAATTTTGCTGTTGGTGATATTTAAATATTGAAGAGCATACAAAATCAATACAAACAACAACATATATCTCTGATATACCTTTCTATATTTGACCTTCGAACCCTCTTGAAGCTCAGACAGGCTGAGGCTACACGACTAATCTGTATTGACAGATGGCTCAAGTCCCCTAGACTTGCTGCTATTGACTAATATTGAGAATAAATACATAAATTATCACATTTTTTTTTATTTTCCATACAACATGAAAATGTAGTATGATGTTAATGATTTTGTATGTGTATTATTGTTGATGGATTATGGTTGCTTATAAAAGTGTCAAGTTCCTTTGACTTACACATGGATTGAAATTCTTATATAATTCTCTGTACTGTTGGTAGTATATTTGAACCAATTCATGTCATGATTACCCCCAAATTGTTCAAGAATTTGCGTAATTGTGTATTTACTTTATTGATAAAAAAGATCAATCAATTTAATTGATGTAATTGTATATTTACAGGTGACCCTTGAGAGGGTACTAGGGTTGACCTCGGCCAGTAATGCTGCATTTGCATGTGACCCAAACTCTGGGACCATTGCCTACACAGCTGGGTAAGCTTTAAATAATGCTTCTGATATTCTCATTCAAGTTGAAATGAACATAAAGTATTTATCAGTTATTACTCAACACTATAGAATAAAACCGACTGCATGTTGTGCTTTAATGTGGTATAAGTATACATAGGACAGCAAAAATTCTAGTGATTGTCTACAAAAGTGACTGAGTGACCCTCCCTCTGGCTCCCTGAGGGGTATGATCACTGAGGAAGGAGTCCCGAGAGATCTGTCTTTGTTGTTATAGACTGTACTAAAGTGCTATTATCTTGAAAGCACACAAAAACAGTTCAAAAGCATACTTGGCTACAAAGAACGGCTGAGGGAATAGCATAAATTGAGGTGGGCAACAAGGGCCGTAGGGAGAGTTGGTTAGTAAAGACTAAGAATGCAATGTCTGGCTGCAAAGACTCCAATGATGCTAACACCTTTACACTCTGTATATAACTACCCCTACCTCATGTACTTCACTGTGTACATCGGACTCCTCTCCCAACCCCTACATACATACTTACATACATACTGAGGCCCTTGAACAACCCAAGTGATCCTTTACCATTGATAAATATAATTATATCTCTCACATGCAGAATAGACATGTTTGTGTAAATTGTGTTGTTACCTGCTGTACCTTGCAGTGATACATTACATGTAATCTGACTACTGCAGGTAATCACCCAAGTTTTCATGTCAAATTGTTCATCAGTCAGGAATTACGTAATGTTTATGTCAGTTACACTCCTGGACAACATTTTGAGGGTTTTCTTGTAGAAAGAGTAGTCTGTAGTGGTGATTTAGGTAAAAGTGAAACGTGATGGGTAGACACAAATATGTCATTCTTACTACAGTGTTAAAATTAATTATCTGTATTTACATGCATGGTTACCAAGGACACTACAACGATATCAACTTTAGTGTGGATCCTTTAAGTCTGCTCTCAACCAGCTGTTGATAGGACAACATGAACAGAAAATGTTTTTACATTGTTGATTGGTGTGGATTACATGGTGAAAGTAAACTGAAGTCCTTTCATAGTAAAGCAGGTGATAGCTGTAAGAAAGTGCATGATAAAGCAAGGACCAGAGAAAAAGGAAGACTTGTCTTATGACGGTAGAATCTGAAAGTGCTATCAATGGGGGGATGAATTTAGCAGAAGAAAGGGTTTTGGGGCTAGCGGGGGCGGGGTCAGAATGATATCAACAGGAAAGGATGGTTGACATGAGTAATAAATGAGTGATTAATACAGTAACAGACAAGTGATGTAGTTTATATAATGATGACCTCACAGATAGGTAAAAACAGATAGCTCCAATCACGCCAATTACTCTAGCCATGCAGCAGTACCACAATCAGCATGTCATATTGTATAATTACAATTAATGTGTTGAAAACCTATTTGTGATTAGACAAGACTGTGATATAGAGACACATCATGCCTGTATTATATGGCTCCCAGAGTGGTGTAGAACAGAAACTCCCAGTAGCAGTGTGATAAAAATTAATGGAAATAAATGACTGGAAAGATAATAATTTCTAAAACAAGGATGAGTAGTGTTATAGCAGCTGTTACAGCTTCAATCTATCCTGTATAGAGCATATGATATACGTTGTAGCAACTTGTATAGAAGGTGGGAGACCTTTACTGTGGACAGGTGTATCTACACTTCTCCTGGTGTGACATACCTAGATGATTGTTTTCTTACCCAGCACTGATTTGAATTCAGGAAGAGTGATTTTTGTCAGTCCATTTCATCGGGATTTTCCACACATCTTTGTATGACACCTAAAAGACAAGGTTTACTGATAGTTCACAAAGTCTTGTGTGGACCAGTGTTACTGTCTTCTTGGTCTAATGTGGACCAGTTCAAAATCTACTTGGTCTAGAGTTGACCAGTGCACAGTCTGCTAGGTCTAGTGTGGATCAATATACAAACCACCAGGTCAAGTGTTGATCAGTAAACAGACCACCAGGTCTAGTGTTGATCAGTAAACAGACCACCAGGTCTAGTGTTGATCAATATACAGACCACCAGGTCTAGTGTGAACCAAAATACAGACCACCAGGTCTAGTGTGGACAAATATACAGACCATCAGGTCTAGTGTGGACCAATAAACAGACCACCAGGTCTAGTGTGGACCAATATACAGACCACCAGGTCTAGTGTTGATCAATATACAGACCACCAGGTCTAGTGTTGATCAGTAAACAGACCACCAGGTCTAGTGTTGATCAGTAAACAGACCACCAGGTCTAGTGTTGATCAATATACAGACCACCAGGTCTAGTGTGAACCAAAATACAGACCACCAGGTCTAGTGTGGACAAATATACAGACCATCAGGTCTAGTGTGGACCAATAAACAGACCACCAGGTCTAGTGTGGACCAATATACAGACCACCAGGTCTAGTGTTGATCAGTATACAGACCACCAGGTCTAGTGTTGATCAATATACAGACCACCAGGTCTAGTGTTGATCAATATACAGACCACCAGGTCTAGTGTTGATCAATAAACAGACCACCAGGTCTAGTGTGAACCAATATACAGACCACCAGGTCTAGTGTTGATCAATATACAGACCACCAGGTCCAGTGTGGACCAATATACAGACCACCAGGTCTAGTGTTGATCAATAAACAGAACACCAGGTCTAGTGTGGACCAATATACAGACCACCAGGTTTAGTGTTGATCAATAAACAGAACACCAGGTCTAGTGTGGACCAATATACAGACCACCAGGTTTAGTGTTGATCAATAAACAGAACACCAGGTCTAGTGTGGACCAATATACAGTTCAAACTGTTTCATATGCTCAGGCATTTAGATGTTTTTTACTAAACATTGAACAGTAAATTGCTATATATTAATGAAGGGTTTTCTAGAGGTTTACCACCACATCAACACATCTGCTTGCCAAAGAGCACTTCAGTCAACATCATCTCCCTTCGTTGCTGGACCATGTAATACATGTGGGTTTGCACGAGTAGACCTGAGGATGATGGAGAGAAACAGATGTCTGTGTTACTGTTTTACCTGATCTGGTGAAATATTTACTGAGATTCTCCAATAGAGGAGGTTGGTCATTGTCTGTGATCTCACTGTGTCAGGACTACAAGGCTTATTTTACAAGGATTTTCTTCTTGGTAGAACTGGTGAGGTTGGAGTGGGAATGTACCGTTCTGTCTGTTACCTCAGGTTTTATAATAGTAGTCTCAGACACCAGTGACATAACTAATTACACAGATTCTGGAAGAGAATGGCATCAGGGACAGAAATAACTAGTTAGACATAACATCTGCAGCATGCTAGGTACTCTAATGTGTTTGATTGTTTAATTAGAATACATCATTTGCTTAGGGAAGACAGACTTCGCATGTTAACTGCTAGTATAGCCTTAGGTTTACACTTCTACACATAAGATCTTTAGAAAAACATTAACCAAGAAAATTTGTTGTAGATTGGCTAGGTTTCATTATAAGGCACTGGTCTTATAATATTGTGGCCTGTGAAGATTGTCTCATTGGGGACGTACTAAGAGATGGTTGTCCAGGTACTTAAACATCCTGTGACATTTGGGACAGATCGTGACATTGTCAGTGGTATATTAAAAATTCTGGACTGGGCCCACACAGGTGTTTAAGTTCAAGCTTTGTCTTCACTTAGTTTTTTTTATATGATTGGCAAGAAAATTCCTATCTATGGATTCAGGAGTGATTTGTTGAAAGCTGACTGATTCACCAGTCTTGAAGATATAGAGAGATATTACATATGAACATTTCTAACATCCGGTGTAACCGTCCTAAACTTAAATGTACACTAATACCTGTAAACCCTTCTGTTTATTTTCCTTCTTGTATTTACTGTTTACGTAGTTCACTTGAGGAAATCGTTCTCGCTATTCACCACTTGTTCAGGTTTGGCATGTTGAGTGGGCTGTCTCACTTCAACACTTTACTGAAGTTTTAAATCTTACCTGTCAAGTTTCTATTTAAAATATTTAATTTCTGTTCTGTAATCTTGAAAATTATTTACTTTGAAGGTGATTTTTAAAAAATCAAAAAAAAATTTACTGTCTCGTCAAAAGTTTGTTCTATAAACAAAGGGTTTTAAGCAAACAGGTAAATTACTATTTCTGGAAGATCAAGAAACTAACCTGGACCAGGACATACAATTTCCTATAGGTATTACTTGTTCTAAAAACTATAGTAACAATCTGGATATACAGATGTAACAAATAGTCATTTTGTAAAGGTTTTGTTAGTTCAGAAAGATCGAGGCATTTGTGAGTGTTAAATATAGTGATAAGTCATAACCTGGATAGAACTGTAACAAAGTATAGTGTGTAGATATTCTATAGTGTTAGACATATGTTCCTAGTTAATGTGTAAACCAAACAAACTGCATGTAAAGAACATACGCAACAACCTCTGACAGTTTGTGTCTAAACTTACACTCAACTTCAACCCTGTCCAACAAAAACAAGAAAATATTTCCTTCACAAATGCTCTACTTAGAGTGTGTATTACACTGGCATCTTTTGGCAACAGATGGGCCTAATCAGTGTTGGTGTTTTTTAAAGAAGACAAAATCAGCACCATAAAGTTGTGGTTTACAGGTATGTGAGAGGCCTCAGGTGAATCCCTTTTGAAGATGACCTGTTTTTTTTACACATAGTGATCTATTTTTGAATGAAATGTATAGATTTCCAGGGGTGTGTACATTGTGTAACACACAACCATTACTGTGACAGACATACAGATCGGACAAGGTCCACACAACACATGACAGACATACAAATCGGGCAAGTCCTCCCATCACAACCAAAGAACCAGTCAGCTTGTTGTTCTCCCTATAATACCAGTATTGTGTCTTATACCTGATCAGTGGAGGAGTGTCACAGCTACCTCTACCATGTCATTAGGTCCCCTGTCTTTTCCTTAGGCATTCATTACACCGTGAATTGTCTCAATGATAATTAGACCAACCATACATGATATGGTATTCCAATAATTTCTGTGTCAACTAGTGTTTAACTTATATACATGAAATAACTTACATGGTGTGGTAGAATTCATCTGCATTGTGTCTTAAAAGGTTGTATATACTAATTATCAAACACAATACATAGGCTGTCAATCAGACTGAATTTATAATTGTACCATTGGATTCCTACAAGTGTGATTCTAGGTGCCAGAAATGTCGGTCTCACACAGTATTCCATTATCTTGTTAAGATCAGTTTGAAGAGTGAAGTTTATTTCTTAACATTTATATTCTGCCAGGTCTTTACAATCTCTTTTAATATGTATAAACAAAATTGCACTGTATGTACATGTTTTAGGATTAAAGGAGGCATACCATGCTGGCTAGCCTTCTGTTTTCCTCTTTCATGTTTTTAAACAGACCAAGTAAACATATACCATATTTTCTGGGTTATAAGCCACACTAATATATATACAGCAGGGCCAGTTTTTAGCAATTTTTCGTTTTGATTCACATAGAAGTCGCACACTTTTTTATGATATGATGACCACTGTTGTTAATGTTTGATATACCAGTGTGTTATGTTTGCAAATGAATTATTCACAGATAATTCTTCATTGATTTAATGTATTTCAAAAAATGTAAAATGGCAAATATTGAACGCGTTTGGCTTTGGTGCCTTCAGATTGTCTATGCACAGATATCGGGCCTGACATTACTAAAATATCTCACCATAGATGTATGTACTGTTAAACATTAACAAATACCCTTGCATACTTATAGTCCCATATTATTTCTTCTTGTAATTTATATGAAGCCATTCATATTGTAAACAAGCATGGTGGACATTCTAGAATTTGACCTTATAACCCGATGACCTAATGATCCGAGGATGCAGAAAGCTTTTGTAAACTATCGCTATGACTTCGAAGTAACTAAGAAAGTCCAGAAGATATTATTGTGATTCATATGAAAAGATATTAAATCCATGAGAATGTTATTTTTACCTCAATCTTCAAGTCATCCTTTTATAGATTGCAAATGACAGTTCAAGTGGATCTGTTTCAATCACAAACACGTGAAAGGCAGATACTGATAAAAAAATACTAAGAACCATCTCATGCTGGTGTACTGGTACGCTTCCTTTTTGTTTTTTTCCTGACAATTTTTTTTTGTCATCCACATATTAGCTGCATGCTTGACTCGCGATACATATATATGGGTGTTAAGAAGTTTCCAACATCGAGTTTCATTACAGTTTAGTTAGAGTGTTCTTTTTTAAGGCCAATAATGTTTATTGACAGTGAGTAGTTAATATTGAGTTTGTGTACATTGATATTTTGATGGACATTTATAATTGTTCATGGATGTCCTATAGTATCTAGGATTTGATGGGTATAGATACAATCACAGCAGCCTCAGGCGACCACAATTCCAGACTTCTATTACATATGTAATCTAGACAGACGTAATACTTAAATTGACCAGGCAGACTTTTGAACTGTCCAGAGTCAGTTTTATGATATTATGATAAGCAGACTTTATAACATAGGAACTATATAACAAAATCAGGAGTGTTTGGTTGTGTTTCAACTTCTTCACAAACCTTATAGGGTTATATGAAGTGGGAAAGAACAGTAAACAGTTACCTAAACACTTTCTTTGACAAGTAGTTTTAATCAAGACCAGTATAAAGAAGTTTTCTTATATCTTGGGTAGTAATTGATAAAAAAAAAATCCAGACATTAAAATCGCACTTAGTACTTTCTGGGTAGGAACTGCATTGCTAGTAATGATCCAGTTAATGAAGTTTGTTACAGGGAAGTCTTTTGTGAAGGTCAGATATAAATTTTAATTGAGAACATTTTCATTGAATTCTTTAGTGTTTCCCTACTGAAAGTTTTCAGGTAATTTTACCAGTATACTTAGCAATTTACCCTATACAAAAGTTACATCATATGATATTGTAGATTTCCTGGCAGTTTTACATAAATCCATTATTTTTATGTTCTTAACATTTATTATCCAACATTGATAGAAGGAATGTGCTACAAGGATATACACCGGGGAGTGGAGTTACATAATTACGGTACATGATATTACATGTGACCCATATTTTACTTCAATAGCTGTGATTGTTGGGAGTTTCATTTGTAGATAGATATCATAAATCAAAAGGCATACACCTAAGCATCC
The DNA here is from genome assembly GCF_031769215.1 of Ylistrum balloti. NCBI lineage: Eukaryota > Metazoa > Mollusca > Bivalvia > Pectinida > Pectinidae > Ylistrum > Ylistrum balloti. Next base: position 664,905 of record NW_026782627.1, on the reverse strand, counting down.
TATGAAATTAAAAATTTCAATTTTAGAAAATTTTATCATGAAATTATTTATGCCATGCTGTTGGTTAAGTGTTCCACAGGTTACGTTGTCGTTCTGGTTGGTTTCTCAACTCAGTTTTTCTGTCCAATTTTAGTGTAGCTTGTAAATTAAAACGAAGCTGAGATGAGAACTATTAAATGATAGTTAAACATACAAATAGCTATAAAATGATAATAAAACATACGACTGTATTAAAGTATGGCGCCATAAACAAACCATGTTAATCTTGTTTACAAACAGTATTATCAAACCCAGGCTATGGCACAAGGACTTGATAAAGAAAGCAGGTAAAGTTGTCTGTGAAAAAATCTTCCATAGATTTTCAAAAGGAAAAATGTCGCAAAAGTATCACCAAATTTTACTGAATTTCTGTGTTTGTTGATGCATACATACAAAATATTGTGGTAGTGTGTGATCTATTGTAGTGTGTGATCTATTGTAGTGTCAGTGAACCTTCAGATGTTGTCTCTGTTATTACCAATATTATGAATTACATCATTGCCAATAGTGTTATTATACCAGTCACTCTAGATTGCCTGCATTGCTTTACGGGACAGAGGAACCAGATTGAATTTAAGTATATATTGATAGTTTCCCATTCTCCCATGTAATCTGTGGTTGAAATCAACACATGGAAACTGGATTTAAATTTAAATTCAAGCTTTCTAGTTGAGTACCACATAAAGAAGATAGATGATGATGAGTCATTAGAGTGTAAGATGTCCTGGGGCAATGTCTAGTGTACCTGGATGTATAACTACACAGGTACTAGTATACCTGGCTACATAACTACACACGTACCAGGGCAATGTCTAGTGTACCTGGATGTATAACTACACAGGTACTAGTAGACCTGGCTACATAACTACACAGGTACCAGGGCAATGTCTAGTGTACCTGGATGTATAACTACACAGGTACTAGTATACCTGGCTACATAACTACACATGTACTGGGGCAATGTCTGGTATACCTGGATATATAACTACACAGGTACCAGGGCAATGTCTAGTGTACTTGGATGTATAACTACACAGGTACCGGGGCAATGTCTAGTGTACTTGGATGTATAACTACACAGGTACAAGTATACCTGGCTACATAACTACACAGTTACTGGTATACCTGGCTACATAACTACACATGTACCAGGGCAATGTCTAGTGTACCTGGATGTATAACTACACAGGTACCAGGGCAATGTCTGGTATACCTGGCTATATAACTACTCAGGTACCAGGGCAATGTCTAGTGTACCTGGATGTATAACTACACAGGTACCAGGGCAATGTCTAGTGTACCTGGATGTATAACTATGCAGGTACCAGGGCAATGTCTGGTATAACTGGCTATATTACTACACAGGTACCAGGGCAATGTCTGGTATAACTGGCTATATTACTACACCGGTACCAGGGCAATGTCTGATATACCTGGCTATATTACTACACCGGTACCAGGGCAATGTCTGGTATACCTGGCTACATAACTACATACGTACCAGGGCAATGTCTGGTATAACTGGCTATATAACTACACAGATACTGGGACAATGTCTGTTATACCTGGCTATATAACTACATATGTACTGGGACAATGTCTGGTATACCTGGCTATATAACTACACAGGTACCAGGGCAATGTCTGGTATAACTGGCTACATTACTACACAGGTACCAGGGCAAAGTCTGGTATACCTGGCTATATAACTACACAGGTACCAGCTTAATGTCTGGTATAACTGGCTATATTACTACACAGGTACCAGGGCAAAGTCTGGTATACCTGGATATATAACTACACAGGTAATGGGGCAATGCTTGAATACCTGACTGATTGGTGCTAGTAGAATTAAAAAGTAACTCTGTCGGTGTGGATCCCTGACCAGATTGATGCAAGTAGAACTCAGGAGTAACCCAGTAGGTGTATGGAAAACAACAATAATTAATGACATTGAGGCAGTTTTATTTTGATATTTTCAACTTTTACATCAACAAAAAGGAACATTGGAAAAATGAGTAAGAGCAGGTGTTTCTGAACTTTATCATATCCCTTTTCAGGTCCAACATAGTTCAGCACCCTATTAGAAGGTATATGTTTCTTAGGTGACTCACAGTGCTAATTGATGTCTAAGAAAATCAATTTTGGTGTCCTTTTGTTCTAATCTGGTGCAAACTGTAATATACATAATGATGTCTGAAGAGGGTGTTAATGCTGAGCAGTCTGTAGCTACAGTGGTTTCCTTGTTAAGACTTATACATATAAGATATATACTATTTAAACTAATCATCAGGGATTAAGGTCAGAAATTCATGATGAAGTTCTTTGTCCCATAGTTGTTGCTCACCATAATACAGTTTTTTGTTAGCTTTAAGGAACATCCAGCTTATTTCATGTATACAGCCTTATAGGCAGTAATGATGTGAGACTAGGGTTTACTGTGTGTTTAGATGAGGTGGAAGGTGAGACACAGAATTAGAGGGTCATTTTTGTTTCGATAAAAAAGTTCTGGAGGAGCTGGCTGCTCTCTTCTGGTATTAGTAGTGCTAGAGGATGCTGCTTTTCTGGCCAGCAGTAGGAAAGTTCATCTGATTATTTTCATGTAACGTGAAGGCTGTTTATGCCAAGCTTGATATTTCAAAGAAAGGCAGATAATTAGTACAAGATAACATTTATGAAAGGAAATCAGCTGTTGAGAGTTTATCTGTGGGTCCACTTTTATGGCTTTGCTTTACAGAACACATCCAGATGCAATCTCCTTTGTTTTAATATCACAGTGATGAAGTGCATATGCACACGAGGAGATTTGTAAATTAAGACAATTACAATCTTTCTGAAGAAAAAAGAAGAAAGTTTGTTCAAGAAAGATAACATGATTGGAAACAGTCTACACCTACTGATCAATACCTGATCTGATGTTGGGCTAACACAATTTATATTATAGACAAGAGGATGTAAGGTCATAACACCAAGCAAGGTTACACTTTAATCTGTATGATGTATGTGTGATCACAACTCCAGTAACATACATATACACCACGTTGACTACCAATACTTGAGTTAAGGACAAATCACTAATACTCAAGGTAACAGCTGTCCACCAATACTCAAGGTAACAGCTGTCCACCAATACTCAAGGTAACAGCTGTCCACCTATACTCAAAATAAAGACTGACCACCAGCCAATACTCAAATTAAAAGCTGTCCACTAATATTCAAGTAAAAGTCTCACCACCAATATTTAAATCAAAGACTCATCACCAATACTCAACTTAAAAGTTGTCCACCAATACTCTTCTCAAAGACTGATCGCCAATAATCAAGTGAAGTCTGACTGCCATTACTCGAGTAGATACTGACTACGAATATTCAAGTTAAAAACTTACTGGCTGACCACTAATGCTAGTGTTTAAGACTGACCATAAATACTTGAGTTAAAGGTTGACCACCAATATTTAAGTTAAAGACTAACATTCACTATTCCTATCCCAATATGTATGGTAAATTTTCATATCAAAACTCATTAGACCTGCAGAAATGCAGTTTGGAAGTGACCTGACATTTAGAAATGACAAAGCTGTAAGGATACATATATTGTCTGTACCAGTTACCCATGTGATATGGCAAATTTCTCTGTAGGTTCCAGACTGGTGCAGTAGAGGTGGCATCATTCTGTCTGTTTAAGTCAGTACATAGAGGAGTTCCCAGGCTCTAACCCCTAGAACAGTAACATACTGAGTAACCTTACTGTCTATATGGACTGTAGTGTTGCTCTAAATCAGTTCTGTTGGGGAGTTATTCCTTGTGACATTGATTAACCCCAATGTCCTGGTACTTTCTTAGTACCACTTAGTAGGAACAACATAATATAAGGGCAGTTCCAGTGTTACTGTTAAGAAAACTCACAATCTATGGGTTTCTTGAGTGTTACAATAAGAAAACTCACAATCTATGGGTTTCATGAGTGTTGCACTAAGAAAACACACAATCTGTGGGTTTCATGAGTGTTACACTAAGAAAACTCACAATCTATAAGCTTCCTGAGTGTTGCAATAAATAAATTCATAATCTATGGGTTTCATGAGTGTTGCACTAAGAAAACTCACAATCTAAGGGCTGCTTGAAGATTACCTTAAGAATGCTCTTTTTCTAGGCTTGAGGGTTGCACCAAGAAAATTTACATAATGACTTTGCTGCTTTAAAGTTACTCTAAGAAAGCTCACCATCATGGGATTCTTGTGTGTTACACTTTAATAAAACTCACAATCTATGAGTCATGTTAATGTTGCATTACAATTAATTTACTAGTCAAACTGAAAAATTCTCTCATAGATGGGCTGTGACTTTAAATCTCCTTGTGACATCTCATTATGCATTATATCATAGTCAGATTATCTATGTAAATTAAATTAGAAATATAAAAGTAGAAATAAGAATGACACATCAGCATACCATGCAGAAATTAATTAGTATGCAGGAATGATGGAAAGCCTTACAAAGACATGTAATTCTGAAGGATACAGGTGGTACTTGACTGTCTCACAAATATTTAGGTCATACTTTGTTGTCTTACAAGAATAATTTGATACTTGACTGTCTCACACACATGTAGGTGATACTTTACTGTCTCTAACACATACAGGTGATACCTTACTGTCTCACACACATGTAGGTGATACTTTACTGTCTCTAACACACACAGGTGATACTTTACTGTCTCACACACATACAGGTGATACTTTACTGTCTCTAACACATACAGGTGATACTTTACTGTCTCTAACACACACAGGTGATACTTTACTGTCTCACACACATACAGGTGATACTTTACTGTCTCTAACACACACAGGTGATACTTTACTGTCTCACACACATACACGTGATAATTTACTGTCTCTTACACATACAGGTGATACTTTACTGTCTAACACACATACAGTTGATACTCTACTGTCTCACACACATACAGGTGATATTTTATTATCTCACACACATACAAGTGATACTTTACTGTCTAACACACATACAGTTGATACTTTACTGTCTCACACACATACAGGTGATACTGTACTATCTCTAACACACATACAGGTGATACTTTACTGTCTCACACACATACAGGTGATACTTTACTGTCTCACACACATACAGGTGATACTGTACTATCTCTAACACATACAGGTGATACTTTACTGTCTCTTACACATACAAGTGATACTTTACTGTCTCACACACATGCAGGTGATACTTAGATGTCACACAACAGGTAACATTCAATCAAATGTCCCAAAGTCGTACATTATAATTACCCAATAATCATTAAACATGACATGTCTTTCAAAACTACAGAGTATGAGGTGCTTAGTGAACAATATCAGGACCAAGCGACCTATGCTAGTATAGCAAGAAACTTATTATCTATGTCTTATTTCTAAACCCATATACATTGTGAACAGGCATCCCTGCTGGTTAAAGGGAACTTTACTGGTGATGGGATAAATGATGAAAGGTTGATTCAGATCTTCTTGTTATATCTTTGTTAATTCCTACTGGTTTATCATTATCTGTATCTGATTACAGATTATTGTGCCTACATACCCAGTGTGATGTAAAGAATACTCCAGGCTTTTTAGCACACTCTTCAGTCAGTGGGAATCAGCTTTCATTTTCACACGAATTTCATCATGTTCAACACTGTTCATGATAACTATTCATGGTTTTGTAGTCCTGTAGCATACATTTACCATTGTAATGGTCATTTTCTCTCTCTTGTAAATCTTAGGGTTCAGACTTACTACTCCTTAGACCTGATACAATAAAACAACACCTACTGACAATGTATTGAGTAATGAAGATTTTATATGTACTTCTAGCTTAACTTATGTTAGGACAGATATACTGCCTTGATGCTGATCGAATTAAAACTTACGTTTTCTCAGTCTAGTTTCTGACATTTAGGTTATCATGCAATTATTAGGGAATTGGAAATACATATCATAGCCATTGTTATGACATATACTAACTAGGATCCCACATTTTATAAATTTTCAGAAAATTATAAATTAACAGCATTAAAAGGTCCTGTTATACTGACCCAATTTCAGTTAGAAAATCTTAACATTGCTTCATCTTCTATAAATACATACTCTGTTTGAAAATTCTGATTCCTAAAAGTATTTTGAAGTGTATGTCTACAACTTAAACAGTGGTAACAATAATAAGTACTAGCAGTCTGTATACATTGGTTTTATTGACTTGATAGGCTGGATTAGCTGGACTAAGGCCTGGAAAATGTATAGACAAGCACATGGAGTTATTATAAGGAAATTTATCTTGACAAAAGTTGACTCTTACATTTTCCTGAGTTTGAGGAAATCAAAAGCTGAAAGAGAATCCATAAACTTTCAATAGCAACCAGCTTTTAGTTTTCATCTTTAGATGTAAAGTTCTCTTATAGATGTACGAGTGTCATTGAGTACATAATGTAAGTATATCTGTTTTCACCTGGCCAGTCAGCTGTGTGTTAATGCTAACCCTAATCTTATTTCCAGGTGTGTAGTGGTCCTTATTAACAAAGGCAAGCAGTCACATATACTCAACTTCTCAAAGAAAACCCTCACATCGCTTGCATTTTCGCCAGATGGGAAGCACATTGTCACAGGGGAGGTAAGTAGAGACATATATCAGGAAAAATGTGAATCCTTTATGTAGGTATGCCGAGGGAAGTCTGTAGTTAAGATGTAAGGTAAGTAGGTCACAGGAGAAGTAAGTAGGTCACAGGAAAATAGGTCACAAGGGTGTTTAAGTATGGTAGGTTACAAGAGAGATAAATAGGACAAAAGAAAAGTAAGCAAATCTCAGAGAATTAAAATAATGAGACATATCATTAAAAAAAAGCTGTACATGTTTTTATGAATATTTTAACTTTCTGTGTAATTATTTTGGTGTAGGCAATATTTCTCAAGATGTGCTTGTCATCAGTTGTAATAGTTGTGCCTGACATTTGTTGGTCTGGCTGTAAGTCTACAGATCCAGTAAACTTGTATACATAATGTATATCTAAAGGTTGGAATGCTGTGTATATTGTGTAAGGCAGGATATGTTGAAATGTACAACTTTTATCTGAATGTTAATTGTTGCTACATCAACACAAATCATTACCATCTGTTATGATAAACAGAAAACTATCTGTTACAAAACAAACAGATATAATTTTTAGTATCCATTGATTTGTAAAACAGATGAGTCAGAACAAGCAACACATGTTTGTAGTGTGATAGCTAACATGGAAATAAGTGCAGCTTTTAAATAATTACAATAATAAAGATATGTAGGAAAATATTTTATCAATACAATGTAAGACATTGTGTATAAATACAATGCAGTACAGGACATTTAGTACACCACAAGTATCAGGGTATTGGTCTATTTTATAGAGTATTTTTGAAAACACAAACAGATCCTTACTGTAGATAATCCATCAAACTGCTATCTTTTAACTGTCATTTTTTCCCAATAACACCCATTGGTGGTCATTACATTTTTCAAATGTTCATTGAGTTGTTTTCTATCATATCAGAGTGGACACCAGCCAGCAGTACGGGTGTGGAATGTGGAGGAAAAATCACAAGTTTCGGAGCTCCATGGACACAAGTTTGGTATCAATTGTGTGGTAAGAAAAGAAAATGTTATTTTATATGGGCTACAAGTTTTCGAAAAAAATCATTTGATTTACTGTAGTTAAATTTTGCCTGTAGTTTTTACTAGAAAATGTAAGATTTACACAAGATCTCAAAGAAAAAGAAAAATTCCTAAATTTTTCTCGTTATGATCTTTTAATTTTTTCTACAGTATTACATTGTTTGTATGATAATTTTTTTTCTTTTTGTGTAATGGTCTATCCAGATTTATGCAAATTATTTATACATCCTTCATTATATATTTTCCTAATTTGACATAAACAGTTCCCCATATGTTTTAAGTGTCAATGTTATGCTGGACCAATCTCTCCATTCTTTTGCCATAAGTCATGACCTTCTTATTGTGTGTGTTGTTCTGAGAATTTTGAAAAGTTCTGCAAGAATTTTTATTACAATGTTAAAGCCTAAGACCTTGAATACTTGGTGGTATGCAGTTTAACAAAAGAAAAATATTTAATAAATCAATGCATTATAAAGAAGTTATAACTGATGCAACCAAGTAAACAACACCAGGACTACAGACTCATCATACCACATATATATATATATAACTTGACTTTTCGTGAAATACCCAGGCATTCTCACCCAACCTGAAGTACCTGGTGTCGGTCGGCTCACAACATGACATGATTGTCAATGTCTGGAACTGGAGGACTGCAACCAAGGTGGCATCCAACAAAATCTCCAGCAAAGTAAGCTCATCAATTATTTCCCTTCCATGGTGTTTTCGTTTGTTCAGCCCAGGAATGTAGAATTTTGTTCTGATGAAATTGGAAGAGAAAATTATAAGATTGTTACAATGAGGAAGATAAGTGGCCACACTTCACATATTTACTTGAAATGTAACGTTAATTTTCAGTCTGTATTGGAAATTTTTTGAGAATTTCATGGAATTTTGTTTTGGTCACTTGTTGATGTTTAGTGTGGGTTGCTATAAGTTTTGTTTTAATCTATAGGTGAATGCTGTAGACTTCTCTGAGGATGGTTCCATGTTTGTAACTGTAGGAAACAGACATGTGAAATTTTGGTACCTGGACAGCAGCAAATCACGGGTTGGTATATGTGAAAGTAATTTACTGCAGACATACAAAATAATTCTCTTATTTGATTATAATTATCAAGGGTAACTATAGCTCTGAGCAATAATCTGAAGATTTCACATCTTAGGTGTTATTCTGGTGACACTCATCTCTAGTGTTGTGAGATATTGAAAGTATAATCTGTTACATCTTACTGAGATTTGAGTTTTGTGAGAAGTTGTTGAACTTGTCTGTTCTAGATCAACGAGACAGTACCTCTACAGGGCCGATCTGGGATCCTTGGCACACAGAAAAACAATTTCTTTTGTGATGTTGTGTGTGGAAAAGGGAGAAAAGCAAAAAGTGTCTTCAGCATCACACAGTCTGGGCTGTTGTGTGAATTCAACGAAAAACGTCTGCTTGACAAATGGGCGGAGTTGCGGGTAAGTGTATATAGGCATCACTAGTCTCAAAGGGAATGGAGTTACAGATAGGTGTATACTCAACAGATGACTAGTACTGTATAGTGTCTATATAGTTTGTTGTATATAACTTCAGTACTGTTGTAGATGACTAGTACTGTATAGTGTCTATATAGTTTGTTGTATATAACTTCAGTACTGTTGTAGATGACTAGTACTGTATAGTGTCTATATAGTTTGTTGTATATAACTTCAGTACTGTTGTAGATGACTAGTACTGTATAGTGTCTATATATTTGTTGTATATAACTTCAGTACTGTTGTAGATGACTAGTACTGTATAGTGTCTATATAGTTTGTTGTATATAATTTCAGTACTGTTGTAGATGACTAGTACTGTATAGTGTCTATATAGTTTGTTGTATATAACTTCAGTACTGTTGTAGATGACTAGTACTGTATAGTGTCTATATAGTTTGTTGTATATGATTTCTCTACTGTTGTAGATAACCGAGATAGTATAGGGTCTATATAGTTTGCTACATGTGACATCATTACTGTTGTAGATAAATGAGATAGTATAAGGTCTATATAGTTTACTACATGTGACATCATTACTGTTGTAGATAAATGAGATAGTATAGGGTCTATATAGTTTAATACATGTGACATCATTACTGTTGTAGATAAATGAGATAGTATAGGGTCTATATAGTTTACTACATGTGACATCATTACTGTTGTAGATAAATGAGATAGTATAGGGTCTATATAGTTTACTACATGTGACATCATTACTGTTGTAGACGCCCAGTGCAAGCTGTCTGGCAGCCGGAGAGGATCACATCTTTGCTGGCTGTGCTAATGGTGTAGTGAGGGTATTCAGTGCAAGGAACCTACACTTCCTTGTTTCACTGCCACACCCTCATCATCTTGGAGTAGATGTGGCCTCCGTTCTTAGTCCCAGGTAAATACAATACAGTATGAATATTAGGCTATTTCCATATAGAATCCCCAATTCTAGCTTGTCATCTCCTTGGCGTCCTTAGGTCTCGTGGTGGCCTTCGTTCCTGTCACCCTGCTCACTGTAATACATCATCTCAGTGTAATTCTGTGGTGGCCTTCGTTCATGTCACCCTGCTCACTCTTATACATCATCTCAGTGTAACCTGTATGTCGTCCTTAGGCCTTGTCACCCTGCCCATTGTTAAACACCTTCGCAGTGTAATCTCTGGCCTCCCTAGGTCCTTCTGCCCTGCCCATCATACCACTCTCATGCTTATCCCCATGGCAGTCCTAGAACCGGTCACCTTACCAACTGTTCCTTATCATCTCTGTGTATTCTGAAGTGTCCCTAGACCTTGTCACCCTGCTCACTTTAAAAAACTATCTCAGTGTAATGTCTGTGGCATACCTAGACCCCGTCCCCCTGCCTACCATATCACACCATCTCGTTGTAACCTCTGTGTCATCCCTAGGTTATGTCATCATACCCAACATGCCACACTATCCTAGAATCTTATCTCCTTGGTATCCTAAAGCTGTTTTACCCTGCCCACTGTGCCTGACCATTTGAGAATTTCATGTCCTTTGTGTCCTTAGACTCTGTTACTCTGTCAGCTCTGCAGTACCACCCCACTAATCCTTGTGTCTGTCTGGGTTTGTGTCCTGTTACTCTGAAGTCTCTGCAGTACCACCCCACTTATCCTTGTGTCTGTCTGGGTTTGTGTCCTGTTACTCTGAAGTCTCTGCAGTACCACCCCACTAATCCTTGTGTATGTCTGGGTTTGTGTCCTGTTATTCTGAAGTCTCTGCAGTACCACCCCACTAATCCTTGTGTATGTCTGGGTTTGTGTCCTGTTACTCTGTCGACTCTGCAGTACCACCCCACTAATCCTTGTGACTGTCTGGGTTTGTGTCCTGTTACTCTGAAGACTCTGCAGTACCATCCCACTAATCCTTGTGTCTGTCTGGGTTTGTGTCCTGTTACTCTGAAGTCTCTGCAGTACCACCCCACTAATCCTTGTGTATGTCTGGGTTTGTGTCCTGTTATTCTGAAGTCTCTGCAGTACCACCCCACTAATCCTTGTGTATGTCTGGGTTTGTGTCCTGTTACTCTGTCGACTCTGCAGTACCACCCCACTAATCCTTGTGTCTGTCTGGGTTTGTGTCCTGTTACTCCTTGTGTCTGTCTGGGTTTGTGTCCTGTTACTCTGAAGACTCTGCAGTACCACCCCACTAATCCTTGTATCTGTCTGGGTTTGTGTCCTGTTACTCCTTGTGTCTGTCTGGGTTTGTGTCCTGTTACTCTGAAGACTCTGCAGTACCACCCCACTTATCCTTGTGTCTGTCTGGGTTTGTGTCCTGTTACTCTGAGGTCTCTGCAGTACCATCCCACTAATCCTTGTGTCTGTCTGGGTTTGTGTCCTGTTACTCTAAAGTCTCTGCAGTACCACCCCACTAATCCTTGTGTCTGTCTGGGTTTGTGTCCTGTTACTCTGTCGACGCTGCAGTACCACCCCACTAATCCTTGTGTATGTCTGGGTTTGTGTCCTTCAAGTTGTATTCCCCTTCCCTTCCCCAATAAGGTCTGAAAAGTAATAAACTGAATATATACACTATGTATGAAATAGTTATTTTTATGGTTTTGTTTAATGTATTTGAAATTTGTGATATAAAAAGACAGGATGGGAACCATTTTTCTTTTATTTTGTCATTGTTATGAATGGCATATACAGGGAGAATGAAACATTCTGTATCATAACAGAAGACCATATAAAATGATTTATCATATTTGTTTGTAGTCAGATTCTGCCGAGTAAAGAGGGTTCCAAGTTTCCAGACACAATTGCATTGGTTTATGATGACTTGCACCAGAAGGTAATACACTATCAATTCTTTTTATAATTTTGAGAATTTTGAAAGAGACTGTACTTTTTCAACTTCATGTTACATTTCTATCAACACTTTATGCTAATGAAAATATGTTTATTTACAGACAACGTGTATCTATAACGACCACAGTGTATATGTATGGGATGTCCATGATGTAAAGAAAGTGGGCATTGTGAGGTCATTCCTCTACCACAGTTCCAGTATTCTGGGCCTTGAGGTGAGTGTAACATTTTTGTATAAAGGGGCATAACTCTAAACAGTGATTTTACTGTAGTTGCTGTACCTTACCAAGGTTGGTCTATCAGATGTGAAAAATCTCTTTCTAGAGATGTAAAATATGGATAAGATGATGCAGCATACATAAGGAATGTCATTGGTTAATGTCAAATTATGGACAGAACCTATTCATTTCTCAGTAATGACTAATTCTAAGTCGTCAGACCCGAAGGGTCATCATGATATTCAGATTTAACAGTCCAGAAATTGGCAATCAGTGTACACCTTGTTACTTTTACTAGTGGTCATCATGTATCAGTTTCTTACCCATCTCTATACATGAATTGTTGTTTTGTTACAGGTGGCACCCCCTGTTCAGGATGGTACAACACCAGTGCTGCCCCCTGGATCTTTCATTACATGCTCCACAGATGACACTATACGTATTTGGAATCTTGAGAATCATATGACAGAAACAAAATTTTATAAACGCAATGTATTTTCAAATGTGAGTACTTCATGTAAATTTGATTTATTTAGGAATTAAATAAATTTGTCATGAATGGAGTTTTGAATTAGATATGTTTTTACAACTGAATTTTAATTACACTGTAATATTGGTTTGTATCTAAGACTAATGTTTATGTAATGCAGGAACTGCTGAAGATTTGTTACATTGATCCCTCCATGATGTCTTTACGGGACGTCGACTATAACCCAGGTTAGTAACTGTTGGTTACAATGTGTCCCAGGTTAGTGACGGTTGGTTACAATGTGTCCCAGGTTAGTAACTGTTGGTTACAATGTGTCCCAGGTTAGTGGCTGTTAGTTACATTGTGTTCCAGGTTTAGTAACTGTTGGTTACAATGTGTCCCAGGTTAGTGACTGTTGGTCCTTCCATGATGTCTTTACGGGACGTTGACAATAACCCAGGTTAGTAACTGTTGGTTACAATGTGTCCCAGGTTAGTAACTGTTGGTTACAATGTGTCCCAGGTTAGTGACTGTTGGTTACATTGTGTCTCAGGTTTACTGACTGTTGGTTACATTGTGTCCGAGGTTTAGTAACTGTTGGTTACAATGTGTCCCAGGTTAGTGACTGTTGGTCCTTCCATGATGTCTTTACGGGACGTCGACAATAACCCAGGTTAGTAACTGTTGGTTACAATGTGTCCCAGGTTAGTAACTGTTGGTTACAATGTGTCCCAGGTTAGTGACTGTTGGTTACATTGTGTCTCAGGTTTACTGACTGTTGGTTACATTGTGTCCCAGGTTTAGTAACTGTTGGTTACAATGTGTCCCAGGTTAGTGACTGTTGGTTACAATATGTCCCAGGTTAGTAACTGTTGGTTACAATGTGTCCCAGGTTAGTGACTGTTGGTTACACTGTGTCACAGGTTTAGTAACTGTTGGTTACAATGTGTCCCAGGTTAGTGACTGTTGGTTACAACGTATCCCAGGTAAGTGACTGTTGGTCACAACGTATTCCAGGTTATTGGCTCTGTTGGTTGTAACGTATCCCAGGTTATTGGCTCTGTTGGTTGCAACATATCCCAGGTTATTGGCTCTGTTGGTTACAATATGTTGGTAACATTGATATTAAATAGTTAAACTGCATTTCAAATTCAGTAATGGTAAAAAGAGAACAATTTTACCTTGAGTTACTTCCCTTGGACAGCAAAAATAAGTGCAAACTTTAGTGTCACTACTTTTTCCTTGATCTCAATGTTTATTCATACTGTTTTGACTATTGTGACAACAGCTGGAGGCACTGACAAGACAGATACAAACTATGATGGCAAAAATGGTGTGCGTTCACTCTGTATCAGTCCGGATGGACAGCATCTTGCATCAGGAGACCGGATTGGCAATGTAAGGTAAGTACACCTATTGGTTGTCACTGGTTCATCACAGAATGTTTCTGATGTATTTTTATTATATTATACAACATTGATACAAATTGCTTGGAAGTAACATTCTTCCTATGTGACTTTGTATCTTCCTCAGAGTAATCAGAAGTTGGTCACTGACCGTCAGTCAGTAATCATCTGTTAATGCCCAGTGTCCATGAATTACATACTCTATTCATTGATCAATCAAGTTTGTAAGTTTATGATTGTACACCAATATAAAACCTTGCAGTAGACCTTAGAACATATACATGAAAAAGATGTATTATATTAGAATTCTTCTTGCTTTGTTTTACTGTTTAAGTGATATCTGAGGTATAATATTTAATTTACCATTAATTGAGTAAAAATTGTGTTTTATCTACAGGATCCACGATCTACAGACGATGAAGGAGATCCACTCTATAGAGGCACATAATGGGGAGGTGCTGTGTCTTGAGTACTCGCGCGTCAGTACTGGTATGTACATTGAGTGATATTGCCTCTAATATGGCTAAAGATTGAAATATCAGGTTACTAATGTCAGGATTCACTAATGATTTGACCTTGTGATACCAACACCTGTTTATCAAGTCGTCTGCTTTATAAAGCCAGCGATATGTAAACATACGTATCCCACACTAGACAATTAAACACTTAACTCCATTATTATTCATAATATTTGTTATATTAATGTTTGTATGTTATTGTAAATTATTATAACAAAGTACAGTAAAACCCTGTGCAAATTCCATGTAACCATGTGACCAATAGTGCTTGGAATATGGGGTATTGGAGTAATCAGAAGTTGGTCACAGACTGTCGGTTAGTAATCAACTGTTAATGTCCAGTGTCCATGAATGACATATGCAATACTCTATTCATTGATCAATCTTGTTTATAAGTTTATGATTGTATTTAAGTTTTGATTAACTTAAAATTTCAATTTTATGGTGCTTTTTCTTTACAACAACATATGATATGCTGAAAGCATGTCCCTAAATGAAGGTAGATTAATAAATACTTTTGCATCATCCTGAGTAATGACAAGACCTTTTTACTTTCTCTGAGATCTGATTTCATTGAATCTCTACTAATAAATTCAAACATTGAGATTGGTAAGCTCCATATAGGGACTATGCAATGCAAGTTTGAATATAATTAAGATGTAAACGATCTGCTCAGTGAAGATGTTTGTTTCATCAGTGTTATGTGGGAAAGCATCAATATAACAAAGGTCTGAGTCAGGTGTATAAAAGTGCTAGCATATTTACCGTAAAGCACAGCTGCATAATTTGACACTGTACTGAAACTTTATTTCAAACTCTTTCATTTTGTTTCATGTGTTTCTAGGTCCAAAGCTTCTGTCCTCCACTAGTCGTGACAGACTGGTCCATGTGTTCGACCCAGAACAGAGATATGGTCTGCTTCAGACACTCAATGATCACTCAGCATCTGTTACTGCTGTCAAGTTTGTTGACACAGACAGCCAATTGAAAATGCTGAGTTGTGGAGCAGACAAATCACTTTTATTTAGGAATGCTCAGATGGTAAGTGTTGTAGGAATGCTCAGATGGTAAGTGTTGTAGGAATGCTCAGATGGTAAGTGTTGTAGGAATGCTCAGATGGTAAGTGTTGTAGGAATGCTCAGATGGTAAGTGTTGTAGGAATGCTTAAGTGTTGTAGGAATGCTGATGGTTGTTGTAGGAGCTCAGATGGTAAGTGTTGTAGGAATGCTCAGATGGTAAGTGTTGTAGGAATGCTCAGATGGTAAGTGTTGTAGGAATGCTCAGATGGTAAGTGTTGTAGGAATGCTCAGATGGTAAGTGTTGTAGGAATGCTCAATGCTCAGATGGTAAGTGTTGTAGGAATGCTCAGATGGTAAGTGTTGTAGGAATGCTGATGGTAAGTGTTGTAGGAATGCTCAGATGGTAAGTGTTGTAGGAATGCTCAGATGGTAAGTGTTGTAGGAATGCTCAGATGGTAAGTGTTGTAGGAATGCTCAGATGGTAAGTGTTGTAGGAATGCTCAGATGGTAAGTGTTGTAGGAATGCTCAGATGGTAAGTGTTGTAGGAATGCTCAGATGGTAAGTGTTGTAGGAATGCTCAGATGGTAAGTGTTGTAGGAATGCTCAGATGGTAAGAGTTTTTTTTAGTTAAAAATGCTTTATCATTAACTCTGGTCATGAACATGAAAACATTGCTAGATATCTGTATCAAAGTCTGCGATATAAACTACTACAAATTATTCTGTCTCAATGTATCAAGAGTTCTGGCCCCTTGAAATGTGATGCATCAAAGAGAGTGAGTACATTATCACTTTTTGGCAAATTAATGAAAGAATGATTTTGTGCATCCACAATAATTGCTATGTAAACTACATACAGGAACTTCATTAAGCACAGTCCTATTTAAGCACAATACTTTCAGAGCAGTGCTGAAATAAGACTTTAGTTTAAACATGTATGTTACAGTAGATTTTGTCAAACACTGATTGAAGTGTGAATTACCAGTGATTTGTCTCCAGAGTAGTACCTGATGTACTGGTGTAAACTATTATGCTGTCGTAATATGTTACATAAACTGTTTTTGTGTAACTGTGTCATCATTCCTATAATCACTTAAAAATGTTTTACAGAGTCCTGATTTCCAGTTTTCACTAAACCAGCATTTGGTGGCTAAGACAACACTGTATGACATGGCAGTTGACCCTACACAGAAATTTGTGGTGACAGCTTGTCAGGACAGAAATATCAGGTAACTTACAGCACTTTTCCTTAACTCAACAGGTTCTTATACCTGACTAAAACAAATGGGGTCATACAGGACCTCAACAAACGGGGCATACAGGGCCATGATAAATAGGGCCATACATCATGTTGCACAGGATTCATAACAACATACAAGAGACATTATAATAGAAATCTATAACTAATGGAAAGAAAGAACAAGATCATTTACATGCCTGTTTAATATTGCAGTGACTTTATTACATGGAAGTTATAAGGGGAAGGCTTATTTAGGTATTCCCTAATGCCCCTTTTGTTTGTTTGGTTTTTTCCCCTCTTTTTTCTATTTTGTTGACTTTTCATTAAAATTTGTTGAAATTAGAAAGATCCATTTTGTTCTCTTAGATTTTCACTGTATTTTGAATGAAATATGATATCTTCTAGAATATCAAATGCAAAAGCAAAGCATATTAGTCGTTTATTTTTTTCTATGAAAGATATTAAAAGATGAATATTTGTGCTTGGTAAATTTATATCTGTAACATTTCTATTAATTTTGATTTTTGTTTGTATTTGTTTGTTCACTGAAAAGAGCTTGAGTGTTCTGTTTTCTTTTGTTAGAATCTACAACATAAAGACATCCAAGCAGAAGAAACATTACAAAGGTTCCCTAGGAGATGACGGCACTCTAACCAAGGTTCAACTAGACCCCTCAGGGATATATGCTGCCACTAGCTGTACAGACAAGAACTTGTGTATTCTGGACTTCTGCACTGGGGAGTTAATGGCCACTATGTATGGACACTCGGAGATGGCTACTGGCATCAAATTCAGCTATGACCTGAAGCACTTCATTTCTGTCTCAGGGGATGGGTAGGTCTCATAATATGAAAACCTTAATTTCATCTTTGTGTGATATATATATATATATATATAAAACAATACCTTGCACAAACTATCACCTTATATTGTCAAACAAATAAATGATGACTCACATTTTTGTCTTACAAATGCTAAATGCATTGCTGATAGCTTCTTAAGATCTAAGTCTTCAGAACTAATTTCTCCTGTTTTAAGCCTCCTCCATATATGTACTTTCACTTGTGTCTATTCTGTCACATCTGCTGCATCTTTTGGATGTATCCCTGTTTATAAAATTAGTATCTCTGCTTTAGTGTCACTAATTGACAAATTAGTATCTCTGCTTTAGTGTCACTAATTGACAAATTAGTATCCCTGTTTTAGTGTCATTAATTGACAAATTAGCATCCCTGTTTGACAGATTGCTATAAAATTTACTATCATTATTTCAATTTGTCAAACAGGAATACTAAAGCAGGAATACTAAGTTGTCTAACAGGGATATTAAAGCAGGAATACTAAGTTGTCTAACAGGGATACTAAAGCAGGAATACTAAGTTGTCTAACAGGGATACTAAAGCAGGAATACTAAGTTGTCTAACAGGGATATTAAAGCAGGAATACTAAGTTGTCTAACAGGGATACTAAAGCAGGAATACTAAGTTGTCTAACAGGGATATTAAAGCAGGAATACTAAGTTGTCTAACAGGGATATTAAAGCAGGAATACTAAGTTGTCTAACAGGGATATTAAAGCAGGAATACTAAGTTGTCTAACAGGGATATTAAAGCAGGAATACTAAGTTGTCTAACAGGGATATTAAAGCAGGAATACTAAGTTGTCTAACAGGGATACTAAAGCAGGAATACTAAGTTGTCTAACAGGGATATTAAAGCAGGAATACTAAGTTGTCTAACAGGAATACTAAAGCAGGAATACTAAGTTGTCTAACAGGGATACTAAAGCAGGAATACTAAGTTGTCTAACAGGGATACTAAAGCAGGAATACTAAGTTGTCTAACAGGGATACTAAAGCAGGAATACTAAGTTGTCTAACAGGAATACTAAAGCAGGAATACTAAGTTGTCTAACAGGGATACTAAAGCAGGAATACTAAGTTGTCTAACAGGAATACTAAAGCAGGAATACTAAGTTGTCTAACAGGGATACTAAAGCAGGAATACTAAGTTGTCTAACAGGGATACTAAAGCAGGAATACTAAGTTGTCTAACAGGGATATTAATTTGCTTACGATTAGAGGATTCATTTTTTTAGACATTTTCTAGTCACTTTTGGAAGTAAGACTGTATCATTTTACCAGTTTCAAAGTAATGAAGTAAAATATACTGAAATATTAAATAACTATCTTAAAAGTCCATACAGCATGGAGTGATGTTAGATGTACTTGGTATGTAGCTTGCACTCATGGCAAGCTGTCAAATCCACTCTAAGAAATTACTCTGAATACTTTGGTTTTCATGCAAGTTAGATATGATGATAGACTTCAAGCCCTTTTTTGTTTTAAATAGTATTACAGTTTAACCTGTTAAAGTCATGTGGTACTTCGAATGCAACCCACAATCCTCAATTTTGCTGTTGATATGAATACAAAAGTATTTTATTTAAGGGTATCAGAACTATTTAAATAACACAGCATGTTAAAGTCACTGACATTTATACATAAATGATTCCAGGTGTATATTTGTGTGGCGCCTGTCAGGAGAAATGTCACGGCAGATGCAGGACAGACTTGAAGAACTTGGGCAGTTACCTGAAGAAGCCATAGCTAACCCAATGTAAGGAAGCAGTGATTTGGAAGTCTAGAATTATGTCTTCTCTTGGCAATCTTTAGAAGTGATGTTAACACATAGATTAGACATTGGATAGATTAGACAACTATACAGAACTGGGTTATCTAATGCTGAGTACAACTGTGACAAATGCATTGAAGTCAATTGATATTCTTGATGTCATTGTTTCAATTTCCATAAACCTTTGTAAGAGATTTCTGTGATGCTTATTCTGCCCATAGCTATTAGTTTATTTCACTTTTTATTTTTCTGTGACTTATGAAAATAATGTTCATTAGCTCACCTGGCCAGAAGGGCAGACTGGCATCAACTTTTTCCTTTAAATAACTTCTTCTCAATGACCAATGGACCAAATGTTTTGATATTTGGCTGAAATGTTCCTAGGATGAAGCCTGACAAAGTTTGTGAAAAGAAATGACCTTGACCTATATTCTAGGTCACAGGGATGAGATTTGTTATAACATTTAAACAATTTCTTCTGATGAGCTAAATAACCTAGAGGCATAATATTTGGCTGGTTTGTTTCCAGGATGAAGCCAAACCAAGTTTGCGAACAGAAATGACCTTGACGTATATTGAAGGTCATAGGGGTCAGATTTGTTCAAACTTTTTAACAACCTCTACTCATGATTTAATAGGCCTACAGTCATGATATTTGGCTGGTATATTTTATCAGGTGTGCACTGCAGGCCCATTGGGTCTCTTGTTTACTGTTACTAAGTGAAGGATTGTTATCTTTTTTGTGAAAGCAGAATCCTGTTACATTGCATCTGTAAGATATAAATGTCTTCCCTAGGAACAGAACTGTTACCATTGAAAACCCTGTACAGAAGGAGGCAGAGTTCAAGACACCAACAAGGATCCTGGCAGAGTTGACCCGGCAGATGGAGGAAGCGAGAGCAGACAGTCCACCCGAAAAACCTTCTATGGACTATAGATTCTCTGTTGGTCAGCTGCCAAGTTGGGCCAAGTCCAAGGTACCATTTTTATCAAGGAAATTAAAAAAAAATGCATATTGGATATTTAACCAAAAAAAACTAAAGAAACTACAACAAAGAACCTTATAGAGGGTGTTACAATGTTGTTTGATATCTATATTTAAATAGTTTGAATAGTTGATAAAAATACTTGATGAATCAAAGTAGTTGTCACATTGTAGTTATGGTAACTGTTTAAATCTGTATATTAAACACTATTGTATTACCAGGTGTTGATAATGATCTTTTAAAGGGAGATAAATCTAAGGATAATAAAAGTGGAGAGGAGCAGGGTTCAAACCTGCCAAAGGGTCGCTGGGCTCAGAGGGTGGACAACAAGGGCATAATGGCCCAGCTGGATGGGAAGACTGTAGAACTAGACCTTGGTACAGGTAAGTTTGTTTGCTTATTGTTGGGGAGTTTTACAATAGTCTGTGCAATAAAGGGAAGTAAGAATTGATTACCCTTAATTTAGTTCAATAAGACATGAAGTTGTACCATAATAGTGTATTAAACAGTTAAAATTTTCACGCAATGATGTGTCAGATATTCTTAAATAAGACATCAGGTATTTATATTACTAAGACCTTGATTATTTATGTTTCTTCAACAATATGTTGTGTTATTCCTCTCTAAGATCATTGTGTAAACATGCGGACAGTTGTATAAATATGATATATACAACTGGGTGTATTTGACCTTCTGGTCATTTGATTGGTTGACCAAAATGGTGCTTCACACACATAGAAATTAAAATGCAAAATAAACAGTTCATGACTGCTTTTGAAATGATTTTATTTCTGAACAGATTCCTATCAATGTAGTTCTCTCTATTGTTGTTAAGATGAAGGACTAAGGACACTCTCTATTGTTGTTAAGATGAAGGACTAAGGACTATCTCTATTGTTGTTAAGATGAAGGACTAAGGACTCTCTCTATTGTTGTTAAGATGAAGGACTAAGGACTCCTTCTATTGTTGTTAAGATGAAGGATTAAGAATTCTCTCTATTAATGTTGAAATGAAGGACTAAGGACTATCTCTATTGTTGTTAAGATGAAGGACTAAGGACTATCTCTATTGTTGTTAAGATGAAGGATTAAGAATTCTCTCTATTAATGTTGAAATGAAGGACTAAGGACACTCTCTATTGTTGTTAAGATGAAGGATTAAGAATTCTCTCTATCTATTAGTTGAAATGAAGGACTAAGGACTCTCTATTGTTGTTAAGATGAAGGATTAAGAATTCTCTCTATTAATGTTGAAATGAAGGACTAAGGACACTCTCTATTGTTGTTAAGATGAAGGGCTAAGGACTCTCACTATTGTTGTTAAGATGAAGGACTAAGGACTCTTTCTATTGTTGTTAAGATGAAGGACTAAGAATTCTCTCTATTAATGTTGAAATGAAGGACTAAGGACACTCTCTATTGTTGTTAAGATGAAGGACTAAGAATTCTCTCTATTAATGTTGAAATGGGACTAAGGACTATCTCTATTGTTGTTAAGATGAAGGATTAAGGACATGAAGGACTCTCTATTGTTGTTAAGATGAAGGAAGATGAAGGGCTAAGGACTCTCACTATTGTTGTTAAGATGAAGGACTAAGGACTATCTCTATTGTTGTTAAGATGAAGGATTAAGAATTCTCTCTATTAATGTTGAAATGAAGGACTAAGGACTCCTTCTATTGTTGTTAAGATGAAGGATTAAGAATTCTCTCTATTAATGTTGAAATGAAGGACTAAGGACACTCTCTATTGTTGTTAAGATGAAGGATTAAGAATTCTCTCTATTAATGTTGAAATGAAGGACTAAGGACTATCTCTATTGTTGTTAAGATGAAGGACTAAGGACTCTCTCTATTGTTGTTAAGATGAAGGATTAAGAATTCTCTCTATTAATGTTGAAATGAAGGACTAAGGACACTCTCTATTGTTGTTAAGATGAAGGGCTAAGGACACTCTCTATTGTTGTTAAGATGAAGGATTAAGAATTCTCTCTATTAATGTTGAAATGAAGGACTAAGGACTATCTCTATTGTTGTTAAGATGAAGGGCTAAGGACACTCTCTATTGTTGTTAAGATGAAGGATTAAGAATTCTCTCTATTAATGTTGAAATGAAGGACTAAGGACTATCTCTATTGTTGTTAAGATGAAGGACTAAGGACACTCTCTATTGTTGTTAAGATGAAGGACTAAGGACTCCTTCTATTGTTGTTAAGATGAAGGATTAAGAATTCTCTCTATTAATGTTGAAATGAAGGACTAAGGACACTCTCTATTGTTGTTAAGATGAAGGATTAAGAATTCTCTCTATTAATGTTGAAATGAAGGACTAAGGACACTCTCTATTGTTGTTAAGATGAAGGATTAAGAATTCTCTCTATTAATGTTGAAATGAAGGATAAGGACTAAGGACATCTCTCTATTGTGTTGAAGATGAAGGGCTAAGGACTCTCTCTATTGTTGTTAAGATGAAGGATTAAGGAATTCTCTCTATTAATGTTGAAATGAAGGACTAACTCACTATTGTTGTTAAGATGAAGGATTAAGAATTCTATTGTTGTTAAGATGAAGGACTAAGGACTATCTCTATTGTTGTTAAGATGAAGGACTAAGGACTATCTCTATTGTTGTTAAGATGAAGGATTAAGAATTCTCTCTATTAATGTTGAAATGAAGGACTATTGTTGTTAAGATGAAGGGCTAAGGACTCTCACTATTGTTGTTAAGATGAAGGGCTAAGGACACTCTCTATTGTTGTTAAGATGAAGGATTAAGAATTCTCTCTATTAATGTTGAAATGAAGGACTAAGGACACTCTCTATTGTTGTTAAGATGAAGGATTAAGAATTCTCTCTATTAGTTGAAATGAAGGACAAGGACTCTCTCTATTGTTGTTAAGATGAAGGATTAAGGACTCTCTATCACTCTCTATTGTTGTTAAGATGAAGGGCTAAGGACTCTCACTATTGTTGTTAAGATGAAGGGCTAAGGACTCTCACTATTGTTGTTAAGATGAAGGACTAAGGACTCTCACTATTGTTGTTAAGATGAAGAACTAGGGACTCTCACTATTGTTGTTAAGATGAAGAACTAGGGACCTAAGGACTCTCACTATTGTTGTTAAGATGAAGAACTAGGGACTCTCCCTATTGTTGTAAAGATAAAGGGCTAAGGACACTCTCTATTGTTAAGATGAAGGGCCAAGGACTCTCAATATTGTTGTTAAGATGAAGAAGGTAACTGTATAGTTTGTCTCATCCTATCAGGGAATCAAACCTAGGTGGCTTAGGTTTTCATTTGTAATCTCTGCAGCACCTGACCATCAAATTATAATATTGCCAATTTTATAGGAGTTGAAGAAAACTCGGCAAACTCAGGATGCTTTGGTCCTTATCTCATACAATGCTCGATTACTCACCATATTGAGAGGGTAATTTTTATAAGTGTTAACATTTCTTCACTCATAGGTATCATTATGTTTTGATCAGGTAAAACAGACTAACAGGATTACATATTTATATCCACTGATGTGTGATGTTGAGATTAACCACCAATTCATACGGCGTTAGTGTAGATTAGATCTATTGCAATTAATGACCTTATAAGTATTAGTGGTATGGGTGTTTCCGTATGTGACCTGGGATTAGTGGCAAGGGTCATTCTCCAGCCAGCTCGTCATGTGGATGTGTCTGTAGGTGACCTGGGATTCTCAAGTTAGCGAGTGGTATTTCTGTGTCTGTAAGTGACCCGAGATCAGTGGCACAGGTCATTCTCTAGCCAACTGGTGATATGTCTGTAAGTGACCCGAGATCAGTGGCACAGGTCATTTTCCAGTCAGCTAGTGGTATGTCTGTTAGTGACCTGAAATTAGTGACAAGGGTCATTCTCCAGCCAGCTAGTGGTACGTCTGTAAGTGACCCGAGATCAGTGGCACAGGTCATTTTCCAGTCAGCTAGTGATATGTCTGTAAGTGACCCGAGATCAGTGGCACAGGTCATTTTCCAGTCAGCTAGTGATATGTCTGTAAGTGACCTGAAATCAGTGGCACAGGTCATTTTCCAGTTAGCTAGTGATATGTCTGTAAGTGACCTGAAATCAGTGGCACAGGTCATTTTCCAGTCAGCTAGTGATATGTCTGTTAGTGACCTGAAATTAGTGACAAGGGTCATTCTCCAGCCAGCTACTGGTATGTCTGTGTCTATAAGTGACTTCAAATTAGTGGCACAGGTCACTAAAATACATATACCTCAACTGCAGCCCTTTTACCTCAAGAACTTATGTCACAACATCCCTCTTAACAACAGTACATATATCGCGACATGATCCCTCTAAAAATACATATTATCTCAACAACAGCCCTCCAACCACATGTACTTAGCAACTGCCATCTTGCCTAAACAACAGTCAAACCTGCCTTCATGACCACCTGAATTAAATGACTTTCTGTCATATGTGACTTAAATTTTTCCTGCCAATGTAATTTATTATACAAATGACCTGAATTATGTGAACATCAGTCTTGACATGACTGGTTACCATCATTTCTGTGTCCTACATGCCTCCATAAATAGTAATTCTAGCAATGTCAGTGAAAATTCAAATAGGAAATGATATTTGTGTAATTGTTTTCACAATTGCAAGATATAAACATTGCTAGAATGAATCTGTTTACTGTCAACAAATTGTCGAATTTTCATTCTAAATAGAATTTTGACAGCTATATTATCAAAGCCCAACATGTAATATTGTGAATTTTGGTCTTAAAGTATTGTCAGTCTCTTTAATTAGCATTTAATTATGTCATTTCTGTGGGATATTTATGGAGTGATTATAATATATGGGTAGTGTAAACATTTTAATTGCTATGTCAATGATGAGAACACCATGCAAGGTGACAAACATGTTGACACCTAGCACTAGCACTTGAAGCACAGCTACCATTGCATCGAATAAAAGTGAAATGATTTATGCTGTGAAGTACTATTAGTATTATTATATTGAAAAAAAGTCATTTATATGTTTTGATTACAATTCTTTTTTCTGAGTTTTAAAATAAGAGAGGATATATTTGTGTCATCCGTTTACTGTGTCATATCTTCATGCTTTTTCAGCCATTGTTTGAAAACTAAGATTTTAGGCCTAGAAATTGATCTTATTCCTTACAACTTTCAGTATAACTAGTCATCTTCATTATATCGAAAACATTGAGTCACTGTAGGTACCATTCTGTTCCATATTGGTAAGACATTACCAGTACAGTCGGCCTAGTGTGTAACAACTGAACTCTAAAAGTGAAAGTTGGGTACCATCTGGAATTGTCATGAAAACAAATTTTCTAATACTGAATCAATGGAATATTCGAAGAGTTATTTGTATTGATTTCACATCCCAAATTAATTCCATTTTGCCTCATAAATGCTAAGACAATCATGTGACAGTCACATGTCCCATAAGTCATGCTTCCCAAACATTTTATTTAAAATAAGTTTATTACCGATACACTAGACCAATCTCAAATATACAATAGTAACAATACAGTATAGAAATCAATACTATAAATCAATTGTTGCATCAGTTCCAATTCCTTTACAATTTCAGCCTTGTTATTACCAGTATATAAAAGTTCTTGATCTTTCCAGTGCTTATCTATTCTATTTTAGAAAGAAATTTTTTTGGTACTGAGATAATATGTTCCTGTAGGTTGTTCCAAATTTTGATTACTCACAGACCAAAAAAGGTTTTTCTAATAAGTAGTTTACTGTTCTGTTGAAATAGTTTTTTGGATATCCTCTTATACCCTGTATTTTGACCATGTCTTGCCAAAGTTTATGAAAATCTGCTGACTAGCTATTGCAGATGTTGCTTGTTATTTTGAATACTTTTATCATGTCTCGTCTGATCCTCCTGAAGGCAGGTGTTGTTCAGTTGAGTCTTTTAAGTATTTTAGAGTAGGACATCTCCTAAAACCCAGATAACTGCTTAGTACTGTACTGTAGTATTGTACTTCATTGGAAAGTCATGTTCATTTAGAAAGTGCAAAGTTCTTCTTATTGGTGTAAACATAGAATTTGCCTTTTCAACACGCATTCTTAAATAAGTTCATCAGAAGATAAAGAACAATCTATTATAACTCATATGTCTTTTTCCTGGTCTACTTCTTGTGATTCTTCATTTTTTAAGTAATATTTTTGTTCATCATTATTCCTACCAATTCACATTCTTAACAAATGTGGTTTGTATCATTAGTCAGTTGTACTTTAGTTTGAACAATTTTTATTGTGCAGCTGTTTTCTGATTGTCCCATGTCTTTGTCACATATTTTCTGAAGTTTCCTCAATGATCGCCGTTGTTCTGACCAATGAACATGTGCCAGTATATTGGCATTCCAAGTGATAGGTAAATCAGGCTGGACTGTTTCCTGTTATGATTGTCCTGCCATTTATACTGCGCTGTGACAGCTGATTATCAGAGTTCAGATATACATGGCTAATCCAAAGGTGTTAATCCACACCCCATGACTTTCTTACTAGATTCAGCAAGTAAACATCATTTACAACTCTGGAAATGACAGACCTGACAGTTTAATCATGTTTATAAACTTAAGCAGTGATTAATTGAATGATGTAGTTGTTATGTCAGTTTTGTGATTTAGTAGGTGTATAGGGTAATGATTGGTGTCTTGTAATGACAGGCTGGGTAGGAGTAGTGTCAAATCCCAGATCATTATTGACAGACCATGATAGTGGATTTCTGTACATAGTAGTTGTACAGCTAAGATTTCTGTACCAATTACTTGTACAGGTAACTAAAATTTCTACATAAGTCACATGTACAAGTAACTTAAGATTTTGATATAGGTCACTTGTACAGGTAACTAAGATTTCCATATAGGTCACTTGTACAGGTAACTAAGATTTCTATATAGGTCATTTGTACAAGTAACTTAAGATTCTATATAGGTCACTTGTACAGGTAACTAAGATTTCTATATAGGTCATTTGTACAAGTAACTTAAGATTCTATATAGGTCACTTGTACAGGTAACTAAGATTTCTATATAGGTCATTTGTACTTGCACAGTAACTAATATTTCTATATAGATAACTATATAGATCATATATTACTTGTACAGGTAACTAATATTTCTTTATATATTACTGATAACTAATATTTCTATATAGGGTAACTAAGATTTCTGTATATATTACTTGTACAGGTAACTAAGATTTCTTTATATATTACTTGTACAGGTAACTAAGATTTCTATATAGGTACAGGTAACTAAGATTTCTTTATATATTACTTGTACAGGTAACTAAGATTTCTATATATATTACTTGTACAGGTAAGTCATATTACTTGTACAGGTAACTTTATATATTACTTGATTTTTATATAGATAACTTGTACAGGTAACTAAGATTTCTGTATATATTACTTGTACATCTAAGCTTTCTATATAGACAACATGTATAGGTAAGATTTCTCTCTAGATTACTGAACAAAATGCTATTTAAGATGTTATAATCAGCAAAATATAAACTAGTTTCCAAGGACGTGGACCAGATTTATAATTATAAATTGAACTGAAGTATTTTGTCTGAAGTCTTTTTATTGGTTTCAGGAATAATCTCAACTGATTTCTTATTTCATTGGTTATCAAAACTAAATAGCCCATAGCAGTTTGTTTGCAATAAATGAGGTTGTAAATTACAATTGTAAAAAAGGTCTTGTCATTATCATTGAATTTATAGAAAAATCAGATGTGAAGTCATTATCAGTAAATAAGAACATTCAAAAGTAAGAAGCCATATTTCACTCTGACTGTCGAGAATAATTGTATGTTTATAAGTATCAAACAATTAAGATTGTTTATGTAAGGTTTTGTCCTTGGTTTTAGCTAAGGCCCACCCTCCGGCATAGCTTAGCCTACAGAGCACAAATTGCTGTTAGTAGCATGCATGTTGTAGATATTAAGTATCAAAATCAAATCTCCAACATTCATATTTGAACAAGTCAAATATCAAATTCACAAACAATAAATTTGTAGAGGTAGTAAAGGACTTACAATGCCCTCATGCACAGTAATTGCTTGGGATTAAAAAATATTTATGTCCCACCAGTGCTACCAGTGGTCTTAATATCGGGTGAAATGGTCAGGATAATACTGGAACAACACAGAAAGGAAAGGAGTGCAATATTTTTCTTAACTATTTGAATCTTTTCAATAAGAGATTATACTAATTTTACCAGATGAAGAACAATTACAAGAATAGGTGTTGAACTGAAATCCTTTAATCCAAAACAAATTCAACAAAATTTAATCAGAGAGCAAAATAAAAGTTGAACTTTTTATTCAGGGATAGTTTGAAATAGGGATTTCTTTACTCAACAGGTGTGGGTTGTTTATGCTAAAGCTTCTTCAGAAGTGAAATTATTATTGTGTACATGGCTGTTGGCCTATTCTGTCCACTTGAAGTAGATTGTGTGGTCAGAGTTAACGAGCTAACGAGTTGTTCTATTTATTCTAACAAGGGAGCCAGGTAACCCTGGTTTAAACCCAGACATAAGACGGTCAGTACTGACTATATCATTAGTACCCAGGTATAAACCCAGACACAAGACGGTCAGTACTTACTATATCATTAGTACCCAGGTATTAACCCAGACACAAGACGGTCAGTACTGACTATATCATTAGTACCCAGGTATAAACCCAGACACAAGACGGTCAGTACTGACCAAATCATTAGTACCCGGGTATAAACCCAGACACAAGACGGTCAGTACTGACTCTATCATTAGTACCCAGGTATTAACGGATACGAATAAGGCTTGTTAACAGTCCTGAGGTACGGATAGGGGAGAAGCTTGTAAACACCTCTGAGGTTCGAACAGGGGTGAAGCTTGTTTACAGCCCTGAGGTTCAGCTGGGTTAAGCTTGTAAACACCCCTGAGGTTGGGACAGGAGTGAAGCTTGTAACACCCCTGATGTTCAGACAGGGATGAAGCTTGTAACACTTCTGAGGTTGGGACAGAGGTGAAGCTTGTTAACGCCCCTTGAGGTTCGGACAAGGGTGGAGCTTGTAAACACCTCAGAAGTTTGATGGGCAATAACCTCACAGATTAAATTATGCTTCCTTGAACAGATCTCAAAGGTTCCTGTAGATTTAACAAATAAATTA
The DNA here is from genome assembly GCF_031769215.1 of Ylistrum balloti. Lineage (NCBI taxonomy): Eukaryota > Metazoa > Mollusca > Bivalvia > Pectinida > Pectinidae > Ylistrum > Ylistrum balloti. Next base: position 635,152 of record NW_026782627.1, on the reverse strand, counting down.
AATTATCTTATTGGACGGTGATGTATGCGTTTTGACCACCAGATATCCCAGTCAAAGTCCACTTGACAATGGCAGGAATGATGGTAGACAATGTCCTAACAATGGTCACACGTCTCTATTGTATGGCCCTTATCTCCCCTTATCAGTCCACATTGGGTACAATGATGGGCTGTATTGAGTCGCCAGATATACTGGTATATTGGGGTGGCCCTTTTCTTCCATCAGTGTATTGGCTTTGTAGATAGGTAGCCAGGTGCCTTTAAGAAGAGTATTAGAGTGTGCGTACGAGGTGTATACAAGGATCAAGGCATTCTAACCCCTATGTAGACTGATACACATATCAATACAGCTCTTGTGCACTACTAGAGTTCATGACAAGTCAACTGAATACCTCGGTCTGGAAATAGTGCTGTTCTGCAATTCTCTCATGTTTACAATTGAAGAATAATATAAAAGTAGTCATAATCATGCGAAATACTGGAAAATGTGGATTCAGTTTGATTAGAAATATTTCATAAAAGATGGTTTTGATTATTTCAACTTGGAAACATTAGAAGTGTTATAGAAAACATAAAGTCTCCATCAACATGAGGAGTTTTGTTTGTGTGTAAGGATGGCTTTGTATGGACTAAGTATGATTTAATGTATTATGGCTATGTGGTCACATTGGACAGATTGGATTCGCCCCAATCCTCAAGACTTTTGTCCTCCTTCTGAGGAATTCAGTTCTCCTCCACTGGAATTTGTTACTACACCTTGGGATTTTAATTCTCTTCCTCAGCATCTTCGTCGTCTTTCTTGGGAATCTCAGATAGTTTGTCCCCATTCCCCGGAGTTTCAGAGGTTATGTCCCGATTCCCAGGAATCTAGCCAACATACCTGTAGTCATATGATGGGACAGCACTGTAACAACACTGAAGACTTAGACAGCAATGTTATAAGTAGTGAAGTGACGACAAGTGACAGTTTATATTCACCCTTTGATGATGAAAATGGTGAAATTCTTTATCTTCAAATGTTGTACTTTCTAGATTGTAACACGAGAAAAGCAGGGTATGATGATGTTGATGCTCGCCGAGAGACAATGGTCGTGTCACAGCCCGAAAATACACCCAGGGTGAGTACTGTTTATTTCATACTGTGTTCTGTTGTTCAATATAACTGTATGTTTCTGACAGTGATCAGTGTAGTTAATGGCAGTGTCTACAGCATTCCCAGTACTCTAACCTTAACTTCACAATAGTAAAATTCACTTTGATTGGATTCTTCTTATACCAATTAATGATTGTTTTGTTTTTCATACCTTTATTAAAGATATTTAAAATCCTTGAACATTTTTCTCCTCCTTGAACATTTTTTCTTGTCATTCAATTTCTTCTGCTTAAATTGCAGCTTTAAACCTTGCTAAAATGTTTATGGAAGTATTGTGTATTGAAAGTGAATATAACGGTGTATTCTCTAGAAAGTGGTTATTGTAGCATTGAGATCAGTAACATGTTGTATATTTAATCTGTGGATTTCTAGTTACTTACAAAAAGAATGCTAACAAGCTCACCAACCAGGATCTAGCAGAAAAACGTGAAATAATAGAAATTCCAACTTTTAAGATTTTTTAGAAAACAAATTGTGACTCAAATGACAGCGCAGAGTCTCTTGGTTTCAGACAATGGCAAAATGGTTACATGCCCTCATGTTGTAATTTGATTAAGTTCCCCTTGAATTAATGCCTACATTAAGCATGTCCATTTGTTAGGATGATAAAATTGGTAGAAATATTTATACATGTAGTGTCAGTTGGCACTCGTTGTTTCCTGATGAGTCCTAGAAAGACGAAGCAGCTGTACAATACAGTTTGATTCATTGCTTGGCTCTGCTGTATCTAACTATAAATTTGTATTAAAATGTACTTTTCACTTGTGTAACTTATGTACAATCAGAGAAACATTTAAAATCCTTTTAATATTGGAAAAGTGTTTTTCAAATACAAAAAAAAAAAAAAAAAAATTTAGTAGTGATTATCACTAAGTGGAAAATTTTTCAGCTGTTCATTTTAATTAGTATATTAACTTTGCAGAGTAATTTAAAGAATTTGACTCAGAGGGTTTACAATTAGCCATGTTAGGATGTGAAATTGATTTTTTACTGCTAATTAAACTCGGAAGGGCAACCATATATGATGTCTCCGAGTCATTTGTAGATTCTTCATTAATATAAGTACCGTATATAGTTTGTGCTTTCCTCACCTATTTGTATTTATTTAACACTGATAGAAACTACACTGACCAGGTATTTTTGTAAATGTCTAATTTGAAGATAAAGCTTTACCTAAATGTTTTTGTTTTGGCTACAGCTTCTTCTGGTGAGGTTTGCAATCACCAATTGTTTCATATCATATCCTTTTCTTGGTTATATTATTGTTTATTTACTGTTTATTAGAAGACGTTTCTGAGTGAAATTCTTATCAATGATTTTCTCTGTCAGTGTACATAAATGTTTCTATATTTTCCTTTGATAAATCTATGAAGTCTACATACACTTGAATAAAATTTCCTGACAATGTACTGTTTTATCTTACGTATCATGTCATCAAATTCTGTCAAATTTTTTTTGTCTGTTGTTAAGATGCTGAGAGAGGATATTATATCCTGATATGTAAGACATATACCCAGTTGTTGTAATTTCAATCAGGGCTGGAATTTTACTTACTCTGGTAATGTTCATGTTATTTGGTAATTATGATAAAATTAAAACGGAGGTCTAACGTATTCTTATTTGATGATTTAGACATATCATTCAGCTGTACAAATCTAGACTAAATTGACTTATTTTAGACATTTATGTATTCTAATAAAATCATGAAATTTTCCTTTCCTCAAATATTTTATGCAACTTTTTATATAATACTATACTGAAATTGACATCTTTAGTTTTCATCATCAATAACAAATGATTTTGATTTTAGAGGTAACCACAGGATAAGTCACAAATTAAAAAAACCTGTTAAAACACAGGGTAATGTCATCTTTGTAACAAAATTCTCCTCCCTGTTAGAAAACAAATATATAGTCTGCGGAATACATTTTTAATAGTTAGGACTTTTCCTAGTGTGGTATTGCTCTTGATCTCCAAAATAACTGTCCATTTCACCATATTTTTTTCTTTGTGATTTTGATTATTTTGTAGATTGTATTTGCATTTGATTATTTTATGAATAAGTGTCAGTTTTAAAACCAATTACATCAATTCCTGTGCAACAAGGTAAATGTATATTATAAGAGTTCCAGTCTACTCATCGATATTGAATTTTATAAAGGATCGCGCTTTCTTGAAAACAGGACTATTTGAAGCATAAGAAAACATGTTGTTTAGCGAAGGTCCTTGCCACACTGTTTAATACCTGAACTCGGAGCAGTTTTGTCATGTGTCATCCTTTATGTAAATCACAGTGTCACCTTGGTCATTACAGAAGTGCATGTTATATATAGACTCTTCGACTAAAAAATTTTCAACTAGATAATGAAAAAAGAAATGCTGGTGTTTAAAGACATTTGTTGAAAGAATTTGTGATATCATAGAGGTATTACCTCAGAAAATTACATGTTTTAAATATGTATTTAAATCTGAATAAACTTTCTTATTTCTCATCTTAACGTAAATATGTAATAATTTTTGTGTTTCTTAGGCCATAGAAGACAAATATATAATCAACATTGTATATCATTGTCAGCAGTGTCACATTCAAATCAAACTAATGAATTAACATGTCAGGGCATGCAGTATGATAGTTTAAACCCGTTAAATGTCCCAAAAATCAAAATTGAGTAAATTAAGTTTTAAATGACACTTTTATTTGCCACAAATATTTGGAAATGTGTGTTTTAAGAGATAGGGATCACTGGCCTTTTGATTATGTTGAGATGATCTTCAGGTCGACCATTACCAAACCATTTCTCCGTCACCTGGTTTGTCGGCAAATCAGCACGAATGTTTTATCACACATATTTCAAATAATTAATGGAAAAATTTATTTATTTTCTATGTTTTCTCATAACAACATGAAAATGTGCTGAACCTATCTAAAGAGCAATATTGTGTTAATATTTTGGATATTTTTATCATGGCAATATCAGGAGAGTGGTGTAGAGCATTTATTAAGTGTCCTCATCAAGGGTAGTGTTATACACTGCTATAATGTAGCCTAATGATCTATCACAGATGGAAATCTGTGTACAATGAAAACAGAGCCACTTTAAATCAATATAACCTAGGAAGTTACACCCCGATGTAAAACTTTGACTGTGTTTTCACTGTTAGGTCGTTGGTGGTAAGGTGGACAATATTCCGCTCACTGCAGGGATTCTTTTAATCCTTCAATGAGATAACTCCAGAGCTACAACATCCAGGACAAGGCATTACCGGCTTATTGGTGGGAGTCTAGTGCTTGTTACCGAGATAATGTAATACCAAAAAACAGAAGATTTAATCCCCCTGATAAAGCAGGTCCAGAGGACCTTAGGGACTGATTGATAGCCCCTGCTGGCCCAGACTTTCAGGATCAGAGATAATCTCATCTGCATTCTTAGAAGATCGATAGAAGTCCAGGTCAAGCTAATTAGAAAACAAATGATGGCTGATATGGTAATACAGGTATGACAGGTAGGGTAATAGAGTTTTGAAAGGAAGGGTAATACAGGTATTACAGATATGGAAATATGGATATGGCAGTTAAAAGAATACAGGTATGAGAGGTAGGGTAATTTGGGTATGAAAAGTAGGGTAATATAGGTATGATATGATAATACAGGTAAAACAGATAGGGTTATACAGGTATGACAAAATGGGTAATTTATGTAAGATAGGAAAGGTGATACAGGTATGGTACAGTAATGACAGGTAGGATAATAAAGGCATGACAGAAAGGATAATACAGATATGATAGGGTAATTCAAGTACGACAGATGGGGATATACAGGGTACAGTTATGACAGGTAGGATAATATAGGTAATAGAAAGGGTAATGCAGGTATGATAGGTAGGGTAATACAGATGTGACAGGTAGGGTAATACAGGTATGTTAGGTAGGGTAATACAGATATGATAGGTAGGGTAATACAGGGATGTTAGGTAGAGTAATACAGATATGATAGGTAGGGTAATACAGGTATGACAGGTAGGGTAATACAGGTATGATAGGTAGGGTAATACAGATATGACAAGTAGGGTAATACAGGTATGATAGGTAGGGTAATACAGATATGACAGGTAGGGTAATACAGGTATGTTAGGTAGGGTAATACAGATATGACAGGTAGGGTAATACAGGGATGTTAGGTAGAGTAATACAGATATGATAGGTAGGGTAATACAGGTATGACAGGTAGGGTAATACAGGTATGATAGGTAGGGTAATAGATATATGACAGGTAGGGTAATACAGGTATGTTAGGTAGGGTAATACAGATATGATAGGTAGGGTAATACAGGGATGTTAGGTAGAGTAATACAGATATGATAGGTAGGGTAATACAGGTATGACAGGTAGGGTAATACAGGTATGATAGGTAGGGTAATAGATATATGACAGGTAGGGTAATACAAGTATGTAAGGTAGGGCAATACAGATATGATAGGTAGGGTAATACAGGTATGATAGGTAGAGTAATACAGATATGATAGGTAGGGTAATACAGGTATGTTAGGTAGAGTAATACAGGTATGACAGAAAGAGTAATACATATAAAATCGGTAGTGTAATACGGATAAAAGAGATAGGGTAATACCGGTATGATAGGTAGAGAAATACAGATATAATAGGTGCAGGTCTTCCATTACTCTGATTAGTACAAAGTTGTTTTTGTCAGCTATGAAAATGTTTATTTAAGGTTACATTTTAGCCTGATAAGACATTGACAGAATAACAGAGAATGTGGAAGGTCTAGGATTGATTGGATGACTGTGTGTTGATCTTAACTTGGAAAGATACTTAACACTAATCCTGGTGTGTTTTGTCGCTGACAGATCACATTCATTATCTACCCTTAATGTTGTCACAGTTACAGAAGGAATGACAGTAGAGACGGAATGAAGAGTTAATACCAATATTGATATATTCAGAATTTAATGGTTGAATCTTAGTGACTGTCAAAGTGTGAGGATCAGATTTGACAATTTTAAAATGTTTTTGTAATACCCTGAAGCCATCTCTCCAGTTTCGTATATTTAGACTTAAATGATAAGTGTAAATAACATGTAAATGTTTGACATCATTTGGTATGAAAGGGACCAGGGGTGCTTTATGGTCCATGTGCCAAGATTTCCCTGTTTCCATGTGCGTCTAAGCTGTGAGAAGACAGTGACAGAGGAACTAAAAATAGTTCTGATAATGTTATGAACCAGCCAATTACAAAAGAGGCAACATTTATCAAAATACAAAAAAGCTGATGTTTTATGGTGATTATTTCACTCCATTATAAGTGACTGCAGTATGACAAAAACTGCTAAGTAAGTGCTATTGGTTGTGTGGATGCCTGATAAGAAAACTTTTGTGTTGAACATTAATGTATGCTGTCATATACTCATTCATCAACGCTTCACTATTGATGTATTTATATAGCAAAATGTTTGGAGAACAATTGGACCAGCAAGTAGGTTTTTTTTCTTATGGAAATATTGCTTTATCAATAAATATATTGATGTAGTTTGTGAGTTCTATAGTGTAATAGAAACGAGCAGTGTAGAGTGAGCTGTTGTAGACAGCGATGGATAAGGCACTATGGTTGACAGCCAGAGATCTCTACCAATACATATACAGGATTGGCAGTAGAAACTGTGCCAACAGCTTTCTGTTGTTGAGCTCAAACAGTTGATGCTTGATTAAACATTTGGTTGTGAACAGTATAAATAAACTGTGTAAATCATGTATCACCTCTAAACAAAACTGTGTATAAATTGTATCACAACAGTGTGTCTCATGCCTGAATCAGTAGGTTTATAAGGGACCACAGAATTATTATCATAAGTGTTAGATTTCAGTGTCAAACTAAAGATTTGCCTGCTTGATAATTGAGTTTAAGGTGATAAAGAACAGCTTAGTCCAAGCGTTAACATGTGAAAAGCCTATCTGATGAAGACACGCGCCACCAACACATCAACTGTTCTATCATGATAAAACACAATATCAGTCCCCTTCCTTGTTTGACACATTTATGACTTGAACTGGAAATAATAAAAAAGAAATATTTTTGTTCTTATGTGTTTGATCTGGTGAGAAAAAACAAGAGATCTTTATCACAGAATCATTCAGACTGATTTGCTGACTTCATTTTAGACAATAGTGAATATATATATATAGACATTTTACTGTCTGTGATCAGGTAATACGCAGTGCTACCCCTGGATCATTCACCAGTATACAAAAACAATACTGTCCAACACCTTCAGATTACAATGGGTCAGGCAGGGCAATATTAAGGATATGTTTGACCAAGTTTTTAAGGCAGAGAGACCCAGTGTACATGTTATATCTGTAATCTTTGAAATATTTCTAACTTGCTACTGCAAATTTATGAATATGAAAGAAAGATTTTTCTCCTTAAGAAAAACATGCTTCAAAATCAAATCTTTGAAAGGAAAATAATAAGTATGATTAGGTGTAATCATATGTAAGGGAGGTAATAAGTCTTTTAGGTGTTTAATGGTGCATTAGAAAGTTAAAAATATTGACTACATATTTAATGGTATGTTAGGGAGGTAATAAGTCTTTTAGGTGTTTAATGGTGCATTAGAAAGTTAAAAATATTGACTACATATTTAATGGTATGTTAGGGAGGTAATAAGTCTTTTTGGTGTTTAATGGTGCATTAGAAAGTTAAAAATATTGACTAGATATCTAATGGTATGTTAGGGAGATAATAAGTCTTTCTAGATATCTAATGGTATGTTAGGGAGGTAATAAGTCTTTCTCGGTGTTAAATGATGTGTTAGGGAGGTAATAAGTCTTTCTAGATATCTAATGGTATGTTAGGGAGGTAATAAGTCTTTCTCGGTGTTAAATGATGTGTTAGGGAGGTAATAAGTCTTTCTAGATATCTAATGGTATGTTAGGGAGGTAATAAGTCTTTCTCTGTGTTAAATGATGTGTTAGGGAGGTAATAAGTCTTTCTAGGCATTTAACAGTATGTTAGGGAGGTAATGAGTGTTTCTATGTGTTGAATGGTGTGTTTGGGAGGTAACAAGGTTGTCTAGGTGTTTAATGGTATCGTTGGGAGGAAATAAGTCTTTCTTTGTTTTTAATAGTGTGTTAAGGAGGTAATTATTCTTTCTATGTTGAATGGTGTGTTTGGGAGATAATAAGATTGTCTAGGTGTTTAATGGTATTGTAGGGAGGCAGCAAGTCTTTCTAGGTGTTTAAAGTTGTGTTTGGGAGGTAATAAGATTGTCTAGGTGTTTAATGGTATTGTAGGGAGGCAGCAAGTCTTTCTAGGTGTTTAATGTTGTGTTTGGGAGGTAATAAGATTGTCTAGGTGTTTAATGGTATTGTAGGGAGGCAGCAAGTCATTCTAGGTGTTTAATGTTGTGTTTGGGAGGTAATAAGATTGTCTAGGTGTTTAATGGTATTGTAGGAAGGCAGCAAGTCTTTCTAGGTGTTTAATGTTGTGTTTGGGAGGTAGTAAGATTGTCTAGGTGTTTAATGGTATTGTAGGAAGGCAGCAAGTCTTTCTAGGTGTTTAATGTTGTGTTTGGGAGGTAATAAGATTGTCTAGGTGTTTAATGGTATTGTAGGGAGGCAGCAAGTCTTTCTAGGTGTTTAATGTTGTGTTTGGGAGGTAATAAGATTGTCTAGGTGTTTAATGGTATTGTAGGAAGGCAGCAAGTCTTTCTAGGTGTTTAATGTTGTGTTTGGGAGGTAATAAGATTGTCTAGGTGTTTAATGGTATTGTAGGAAGGCAACAAGTCTTTCTAGGTGTTTAATGTTGTGTTTGGGAGGTAATAAGATTGTCTAGGTGTTTAATGGTATTGTAGGAAGGCAGCAAGTCTTTCTAGGTGTTAAATGGCGTGTTAGGGTGGTAATAAGACGTATTGAATGTTTAATTATGTGTTATTGAGGTAATGAAGTTGCCTAGGTGTGTATTGGATTTTAAGGGAGGTAATGATATTTACAGCATATTTACTTGTGTGTTAGTAGGGCTAATGGTGTTTAATAGCTACAAGTTCACAAGTACGTGTCATATAACTGTAATCTTCAATGTGATCACACAGCTTTATTCTGTAACTATTTATATCTTTTCTTGTCATATACTTCATTTACAATGGTTGTTTTAAGTACAGTAAGATTGGATGCATATTATTTTTAGATTTACTAACATGTGAGTAATTTACATACAATTTCCATATACAGAGTAACTATACAGCCCTCAGCTTTTGCATCTTTATATTTCATACATTTATGTTCAATCATAACAATTCCAACCTCACATTGGGTTGGTTGGTATCTTTATGTACTATACCACATCAAACCATTATCAGTGGTAATTTCTTAGCATTTACTGTCCTCAAAGTATCCTTGCTGTTGTGATGATGTTAACCGCCATAAAAAAAGACAAAAAACTTCTCAATTCACAAACCTCTAAATTGTCTCCTTTTATTTTCTCTCATTGACAGAAAATACCAGTCATATTCGATGATGAAAATGAAGATGAAGATGAGGATGATGATGATGATTTCTTCCCTTCATTCCACAAAAAGAAAATATGGGATGAGGTAAACACTGTTTGTTTTTTATTGAATGTCAGCAAGATAAAATGATGTTTTTTTTTCACCCTTCTTACAGATTGGTGTGTGATATGCTAAATCAACTATGTTATAACAGTGTAAAAAAAGAACCAGGTTAATGAAATGTGATAGCCCTGTTATTAGAGCACCAGACCTCGCAGCCTCACTGAAGATCCCTACTTTGGGCAGTTTGTGTTCTTAAGGGAATTCAGCTCACTGATATCATATGCTATTTGTAGTTGTACTTTTAGGCTTTACACTATAACCAAATTGCTCAGGATTGTACATTGAAAGCTTTCAGCTTGTTAAATGTGGTGACCACCAGCAATTTATAGATTCTGCCTCAAAATGAAACTAACTTCACAATCAGTGCAGCAAAGAAAGACATATCTTATTTGCAGAGCTAAGATTTACAGGTTATAACATTGTAGGATATGGTTTGTTACAGAGTCCCAGATTTACTCGTCGTAACAGTGTAGATGACCTGGATGATGACCTTGACAAAGAACCAGAGGTCAGATACTACCCTCCTAGTGAGGTGGACTCTGTTGAAAGTAATGGCAGGTCAGTCTCATACACAAACCCTTATGGTTAGACTTGGAGTTTTGAAGCTTTGACAGACCAGATTACTTAACATGTGTGAAACCCAAACTTACTGAATCTGTGCTAAAGCCTGATTGAAATACTCCAGAATCAGAGTACTATAAAATTATTGAATCTGGACTATCATTTAAATTTGAATTACTAAAAGTTAATTAAACTCTTGAGAAAAAGTGATTGATAAACATGAACTAGACCTTGTTCTATGTCTGAGTTGTTACTGGATTTTTTTTTCAGCTTCTTCACGGTATTTGGGGGAGACAAAGAGAAAAACTCTTCACAGCTTTCTGGTCCAGAAAAAGGACTTGATGCAGGTTTGTATTGTGTGTGGCTGTCTGCCACATAGACAAGTTGACAATATGTCTATAACTGATCTGTTATATCCATTGATGCATTCTCTTCAGATTCTAAATGGATTATTATTACTATGCTAAAAAACACTTCAGTCCGGAATTTATGAATTGTTCACGTTTGCTGATATAGAGAAAAGTTTTTGAGAAAATTTGTCTTCCATAATAGAGCTTTTGAAATTGCTATACATAGTACTATGTATGTTGTACCAATGGATTTTGTTTCAGACTCTGAGAGTACGGATCCCGTGTCTATGGAGGATACTGAGGAGGATGATGATTCCATGAGTATACCCTCCAACCCAACCACGCCATCAGAGGAGTTTAACCTGAGGACTCCAGACAGGGTAGGTTGTCACAGTTAACAACTGTCTGTAATGTTAAGCTACATCAGTTGTTAAAACTTCAGAAATTGTTTTGTGTGATTCAGACACTGAAAATTGACATTTAATATGTACAGAGGCATGTATTCTTGTTCAAGATTTTACTCTCCCCTTTTTTTGTTTGGTTTTTTTTTTTTTTTTTTTTGTGAATACCTTTCATTGATAAATCTTATGGATACCCACTGGTTCTGTTAGTGCTATACTAATAGTTTTGTTGGTATGATAAAACTAGGAAAAAACATTTGGTTAATTTAGTAATGCATTGGAAAAAGTAATATTGTATATGATAATCATGAAATGAAGTCAAAAGGATGATTTCTTTTGTTTTTCTATTTTGTATTTGTATTGTTGAGTGTTATTCCACTTTTTCAAAGAGATGGAGATGAGAATGTATTGAAAATTACGATATGCTGAAGTAGGTGAGAATCTTAAATTAAATGATATAATGAAAGATGGCCTTTTTCTGGCGATTTAGTTTTGGCAATGATTTCCATTTTTTATGTCAGAGTAGTTCTACATAATGTTAATATAGGATTGTATCATTCTATCACAATATTGTTACACAATAATTAATACAACAGTAATAACGAGTTGTTCACTCCCTTTCACAGTTATCCACCATCATTGAGGTAGGCCTATAAAATGCTAGACGTGAGCTCGAGTGTTGACCAGATACTGGAATGATTAACATAAATGTGGTGCAGGTCATGTGTTTTAATTCTTTAATTCTTGCAGAAATATTTGCCGAATAATTACAACAAACTCTGCAAATGAAAATAACTTTTCAAAATAGAATTCTGGTTCCTTTATGTATTTAAGTTAAACCTAGTGGCATGTGACAATGTTGAAACGTGAAGGAGTTCTTGTCTCGATATTCCTGACCACTATCTGTCTAGATAAGCCTTTGTTAGCTAACAGATGACTTCTCAAGATCTAAGAATATTAAACACATGACCTGTACCTGAGGGTTGTTACCTGACAGGTTTTACCTGAGGTTGTTACGTGACAGGTTTTACCTGAGGGTTGTTATTCAACATATTTTACCTGTGGTTGTTGCCCACCAGGTTCTACCTGATGGTTGTTACTCAACAGATTTTACCTGAGGGTTGTTACCCACCAGGTTTTACCTGAAATTGTTACCTACCATGTTTAACCAGAGGTTGCTACCCAGCAGGTTTTACCAGAAGATTGTTATCCACCATGTTTTACTTGAAGGTTGTTACTCAACAGATTTTACCTGAGAGTGTTACCCACCAGGTTTTACTTGAGATTGTTACCCATCAGGTGTTACTGCAGGGTTATTACTCCAGAGGATTTACCTGAGGGTTCTTACCTGACTGGTTTTACCTGAGGGTTCTGACCAGACTGGTTTTACCTGAGGGCTGTTACCTGACTGGTTTTCCCTGAGGGTTCTAACCTGACAAGTTTTACTGTAGGGTTATAGCTCAAAAGGCATTACCTGAGGGTTGTTAACTGACTGGTTTTACCTGATGGTTCTGACCTGACTGGTTTTACTGTAGGGTTATAACTCAAAAGGCATTACCTGATGGTTCTTACCTGACTGGTTCTTACCTGACCTGAGGTTTTACTTACCTGACTGGTTACCTGATGGTTCTGACCTGACTGGTTTTACCTGAGGGTTCTAACCTGACAAGTTTTACTGTAGGGTTATAACTCAAAAGGCATTACCTGATGGTTCTTACCTGACTAGTTTTACCTGATGGTTCTTACCTGACTAGTTTTACCTGATGGTTCTGACCTGACTGGTTTTACCTGAGGGTTCTAACCTGACAAGTTTTACTGTAGGGTTATAACTCAAAAGGCATTACCTGATGGTTCTTACCTGACTGGGTTCTTACCTGACTGGTTTTACCTGATGGTTCTTACCTGACTGGTTTTACCTGATGGTTCTTACCTGACTGGTTTTACCTGATGGTTCTTACCTGACTGGTTCTACCTGAGGGTTCTTACCTGACTGGTTCTACCTGAGGGTTCTTACCTGACTGGTTCTACCTGAGGGTTCTTACCTGACTGGTTTTACCTGATGGTTCTTACCTGACTGGTTTTCCCTGAGAGTTCTTACCTGACAGGTTTTTCTGGAGGGTTGTTAAAGGTTTGCTATCTAACTGTTTTTATCTAAAGGTTATGATTTGAAATTAACTGTGTGGTGTGATGGGATGACTTTTATTGACAGTCGACTGATTTTCCTTCATTAGAACCTCTTTGGTGTTTATAGCTGGTATTGACCATGGAGCTCATTTTCATTCTTACTTGCTTGTATTGTTTATTAAAATACTGGTAATTTCTGTTTATAAATATTGGTAATGGAGACAAGGCTTATTTATCTTGTATCACTCTGCTGTATTGATTTTATCGTACAAAGATATATCAGGGATAAAGACCTATAAACAGCTTATATCTTGTGTTTAAAAACAATTACAGATGTCTTTGTTGCAGTGCAGGGTCATGGATTGCTCAGTACTCTGGGGTCAGCTGTACTTCATCTGCTATATAACTTTCTGTTAAATCAAAGATATTAAAGCAATGAATGCCATCCAAGCTGTAAAGCTCCTGTATTGATCAGTTACACTTTAAAGATAACTTTTTTCTTAGACCTAATCCAATACGTCTTTGTCACTTTGCATGGTAGTTTTTATACTATTTTATCCTATTAAAGATGAGTACTGCACCAAGGCAAAAAAAATTCCTGTTTCTGCTTTTCTAGTAGCTAGATTACTGTGCCTGCTGCAGTCTTGTTTTTGCAGTTTGTCTGAAATACTGAGTCCTCAGAAACTATTTTATCTTAATATTTGAGAGTGGAAGCACAACAGTTTACTTTGTTAGGCCTTGATGGATAACATTTTATCTCTGTAGAATTATTATAATATCTGTCGTTCTGTCTGTCCTTTCCTGTCCGGTGCATAACATTACCCATAGTTAAGCAAGAATCATGAAACTTGGTGTGCAGTGTACCGAATCCAGGGCCCCTTGACCCCACAATTGCAGAGTAATTGCCATTTGCTGAAAACATCTTGTCCAGAGCATAACTTTTCTTGCATGTAAGATAGGATATTGAGACTTGACTTGTTAAAACTGTTTAAATGTGTTTTGTTAATAAGATATGAGAGTTGTTCATTTATTATTTATTCAACAGGTTTTATGTCTGCTTTTTCGTCCCTTCGGCCTTTCAACAGACGAGAGTTGTTCAAACTTTGTATAGTTAAGAGCTAGCTGTGCTATTTAAAACTTTTGATAGGAGCTAGAATTTGTAATGACACTTTAAATGTTAAGAAGTATGAAAGTCTAACCATTTTTTACCTCTAATATGTAATAATATTTCTTTGATTAAGGAAAGATTCAGCAGAAATGAACTTATCCTAATGTTTTATTGAAATACCTTATTGATGTTATAGGAAAAGTTCCTGAAGGACCGCTTTGAGAATTTGAACTTTACCCCAGCAGTGTCAATAGACAAATTCCAGGAGAGGCTTGATGAGATTGAATCAAACATGGCAGATGACACACAGCCTCAGATGGCGGGTAACTCGCGCATCAGTATCTCCACTCGCTTTTTGTCCCGAGCTCAGCAGGCAAACATCAAGTACGTACCCTATACAGACAAGGTTTTTTATCTCTAGTTGTATACACAGAAATCTTAGGACGGTTACACTGTTGAGATAAATGTCAAGTGTGTTCTATGTATACACAAATTCAGACTTGTCAGACAAAAAATTGGCAACAATGCAATATTTATTAACCATTAACTAAATAGAACAAAACTCATCCGAAATATTGTGTCATGCCTTTAAGCATTAATTACACCTGCACAAAATCTGTTCATGCCCTTATTCACCTTCCTTTAAATATCGTATGGTTCACAGTTGTGCCACATCAAAGCAAAAGATGCAGAGAATATTAGCATAAAATTGATTTCTTAAGCAATTTGAACAAGGCTTTACTTAGCATAGCTTTGGAAAGGGATGTATATGTGGAAAAGTGTGTATGTGCTTTCATGGTTTACTGAACATACCTACAAAGCATGATTTGGAAGACTAACATATTCACCCAAAATAGAATGGAAGGAAAACATATTAATGCTAGCATCCAACTTTCTTTTTCAAAATATGGGTGAACTATAGCAAACTGTGAGTAGTATGTAAGTATTGTTACAGTGGTCATAAACTGATCAAAAACATTTCTTTTATTTAGAAACATGGTGGTGTACAACAGTATACAGAGACAGGACAACTGGTTTGATGTAAGTATACAATCAAGTGTGAGTTGTAACTAACAGGCTTGTGTGTATCAAATACTCAGTGTAGTAATGCCCCTACAATAGGGGATGGGACATAAGTGCTCTTAATAGGGCCAATACAGAAGGAGTTTGGACACTGGCTACAACAGACGGCTGCTGTAGTAGGGGATTGGAGCTATTTCCCTATAGGAGAACTGCCTTAGTAAGAGATGGGACCAACATCTTATTAGTAGGACCACTACAGAAGGAGTTGGGACATCAGCCCCTACAGTAAGGCCACTTCAGTAGGGGATGGTACATGGATCCCTACAGTAGGGGATGATACAGTAGGAGTATTTCATACACACAGGTTAATAAAGTTTGAGTGTAACATGTTTAAAAATCACATCAACTAATGTGTTATTTCTTTCTCATTTCACAAGTTTCTTGTTTGCATGAACCAAATAAAATTTCCAATTCACTGTATAATCTAAAGTCAGGGAGCATTCAAAATAAATAGCTGAATTATGCCATGTTTTGATGGATATAGAATTTCCTATCATATCAGTGAATCAACATTGCACTGTAAGTCTTATTTCCTCTGCATTGGTTACAGTTGGTTAAAATGAAGGGCCTGCTGAGTCTCCGACTCTACCACTGTTTGAGGCGGGTCAAGGTAACAATAGTCTTCCACTACTGCCTCAGGTGTTGATTGGGCTGTATATATTGTTTGTAGGAACTTCTCCCCATCTAGCTGAGGTGTTTGAGTGGAATGAACATGTTATCTGTAGGACCGCTTCCCCCTCTGGCTGAGGTGTTGAGTGGGCTGTTCATGTTATCTGTAGGACCCCTCCCCCTTTGGCTGATGTGTAGTGTGGGCTGTACATGTTGTCTGTAGGACCCCTCCCCCTCTGGCTGAGATGTTAAGTGGGCTGTTCATGTTGTCTGTAGGACCCCTCCCCCTTTGGCTGATGTGTAGTGTAGGCTGTACATGTTGTCTGTAAGACCCCTCCCCCTTTGGCTGATGTGAAGTGTGGGCTGTACATGTTGTCTGTAGGACCGATCCCCTCTGGCTAAGGTGTTGAGTGGGCTGTACATGTTGTCTGTAGGACCTTCTCCCAAACTGGCTGAGGTGTTGATTGGGCTGTACGTTTTGTCTGTAGGACCCTTCCCCCTCTGGCTGAGGTGTTGACTGGGCTGAACATGTTGTCTGCAGGACCCCTCCCCCTTTGGCTGAGATGTTGATTGGGCTGTACATGTTGTCTGCAGGACCCCTCCCCCACTGGCTGAGATGTTGATTGGGCTGTACATGTTGTCTAAAGGACTCCTTCCCCTTTGGCTGAGATGTTGATTGGGCTGTACATGTTTTCTGTAGGACCCCTTCCCTACTGGCTTACATGTTGTTTGTAGGAACCCTCCCCACTGGCTGAGATGTTGATTGGGCTGTACATGTTGTCTGTAATTGAGCTGTTCATGTTGTCTGAAGGACTCCTCCCCCTTTGGCTGAGGTGTTGATTGGGCTGTTCATGTTGTCTGCAGGACCCCTCCCTCTTTGGCGGAGGTGTTGATTGGGCTGTACATGTTGTCTGTAATTGGGCTGTTCATGTTGTCTGCAGGACCCCTCCCCCTTTGGCTGAGGTGTTGATTGGGCTGTACATGTTGTCTGTAATTGGGCTGTACATGTGGTCTGTAATTGGGCTGTACATGTTGTCTACAGGACCCCTCCCTCTTTGGCTGAGGTGTTGATTGGGCTGTACATGTTGTCTTTGGGACTTCTCACACATTGACAGAAGTGTAAATTAGGTTGTATAGAATAGAACTGATATATTCAGATCAAGATAGAGTGAAATAGATGGTGTAACAAACCAGATAAGTTGTGTTTTTTTCTAATGGAGCTACATAACAAGTAATAGCATAATATGTTATAAATATCTCAGGTTCTTTTCATCTTTTTGTGTAATTCCAGTTTTGATTCATTTTTGGTTGTTTTTCTTACTTTATCTTTTGTAAGGTTTGTGGTGATGTTTCAGATTAGGTCTGCACATAGTTTTTATTTCATTCTTTAGGAACTAAATTTATCTATGGGAAAGGGATGCTGACTTGGACTTTTAACATAAAGATCAGACTTGATTTCATTTTAATCATTCTTTGTCCTAAAATTATTCTTTATTACTTTAAGTTTGAAGATTGCTTTGGTTCTTGTTGCCTATTTTCCCATTTTTTTTCCTTTATCATTTCTTCAAAGATGGCATGGTTTTATACTTCTGATGATTCATGGTTATATTTTAATTATGTTGTCACAATCAACATTCTAATCCTCATAGAATATGACATAAATTATGTGACTATCCGCCACTATATGTACTGTGTTGTGTGACTTTGTATTGATCACTCGTATTTCATGGTGTGACTAAATATTGGTCACTATATGTGACCAGGTATTGGTCGCTCTATTGTGTTGTGTGACTATGTATTGTTCACTCTGTCGTGTGACCAAGTATTGTTACACTATATATTTTGTGATTTGTGACTAAATATTGGTAACTATATGTATTGTGTGATGTGACTAAGTCATGTACTATGATGTGTGACTAAGTATTGTCACCATATATATCAGCAAAACATCATGGAACATAAACCTGATGCTGAATGCATCTTTATTTATTCTAACTTATCAAACATGTTGAGATTGAATGTGTCTATATTTGAACAGTCTGTACAGAAAAGGAAGGATGAAATGGCCAGAGCTGTTGATGAGACAAGAAAGCGTTTGCTCGCTGTAAGTTAAACACTCATCAAAACCACCCACCCCAATCAAAACTGTCATTCAAATAAAACATAGATAACAAGGATTAGGACACCAGATGTCTGTAAGGCACCTCTCCTTGGGTATGGAACGAATTTCTTGGATTATGTCAGTTATCTTCTCTTGAGTATGACATAAATGTGGATATCTAGAACTGAAAAGTCTCGAGTTAGTTACCTCCCCTTCAATAAGGCAAAGATATCTATAGACTTTATTACCTGCTATCATACAACTTTCTGTGCTAGAGTGCCATAGTTGAAACTAAAACAGACCAGGATCACCATTTTGGTCAAAACGTCAATGTAAACAGTAAATATCAGCCAGCCAAGAGGATGGAAATGATAGCCCTGACCTGTTGTTTTGAAGTGAAGCCAAGTGGAGACTAATGATATCTAGATTTGAAATGTAATATGTCAGTAAGTTACCTGTCTCTGCTTGAGTATGATACAGGTAACTAGAATGGTAAAATTAGTGTCATGTAGTTATCTCCTCTTGGGTACAGCACAGATAACATGACTCCGGTGTACCATTACAGGAGATACTGGTAGACAAAGGACAGAAAACATCTCTAAATTATCCCCCTTTGTTAGGGATATACAGGTAGAAATGATTGTTCTTAATGTTGATTGTAAATAACATTTAGAAATTACTTCAAACAATGAACTTGCATACTGGCTATCAATTATAGAGTATACATTTAAAGGTTATGACTGTATTTTACTATTTTGCATTGGTATATTAACTTTATTTGTAATACTAACTGTAAATTACAAATATAACATCACCTTGTTATGTACTAATCTGTTGTAACCTCCATCAGTATGGATTTCTGTCAGCTACAGGATCTTAGTATTTGTCATTAAAATTTGTATACTGATTAGTTAATTTTGCCCAAAAATATTGTGAATATAGATCTTCCTATTGTTCATGTCTACATGCACTATTTTTACTTTGAAATCCTTTTCTTCTTGATCTTTATAAATTTCTGTATGGCATATGACTGAAACAAAAGGAAAGTCAGTGTTGCATAAGAATCCAGTGTTGGTGTCAATGTCTTTGTCATGTAATTAGTATTATTACATATATAGTAGTGAGTAAATACCCACCTTAGATGCCACTGATTGATATCTTAGATCACACATTTATCTCTAACAAAATTATTTCCATGAGTCTCGTGTCACATCAATGTGTACTTGTTTCTATGGAAACTATGAGTGTGTTTAACACACTAAACTGATATGGATGTGAAAAGTTATGGATAGATGACATTAAATCAGAGTCTTTTAGATTGGTTTCATCAGTAAATATGTAATGAATCTCCTAGGAAAACTCTATTCATTTCAGAATCTTGTGAAGTTCATTTAATCTTGTTTCATATGATATAGGTGTGATTTAGGATATCTTTGTTTAATCTGTAAGTAATGTTGTAGATGGGATGGAATGACAAGACCAGTCCAGAGACTGAGCTACCAGGCAAGGACAACCTGCCATCACCACCAGTCAAGCTGCCTGCAGACCCTGTAAGTACTCAAGACTGGGTAGAGAATGTAGTGGCAGTATTATTGTCTTAAATGAATGGTCTTTGCTACATTGAGGTGAATTTTATCTCTCTGTAATGCATTCTTTGGAGGTAGATCAGTGAAAATTCATGAATATATGTATGTAGGAGGGCAAGGCAGTGTGTGGGTTAGCTTTTGTAATTATCTAAGTCAAAGTTCAAGGTCATTTTTAAGTTATAAAAGTCATTGTCTATGCCATAATTTCTCAAAGAGAGGTAGGTCTCTGAAATGAAAAGGCAGTGTTTCACATACCATTGTGTGCATTTCAAAAGATCAAAGGCGATTCAAGGTAAAATTCTTGTTCAAGATCATAGGCAAAGCATTGTGTTATTTAGTCCTACTGAGATTGATGGTCAGAATAACTATCTGGTCAAATTATGTGCAATATATGTTTGAACTTTTCTGTTGTGACTTTTTGAGAAGCATAATCCATAAGTTTTACTAAACTGCTTGTTGTCTGACAGGAACCTGATATCTTTGATGACCTGATGCAGCAGACCACACCTACCAACAAGAAATCATCACCAATGAACACCCCACCTTCAAACAGTGGTAGGTAATCAATTATCAGAAACACTCCACCAAACTGTCTTTCAGAAGTGTACTTTAGTGGTAGATAGTGTACCAACAATGCCTACAGTGGTAGGTAGTGTACCTACAGTGATAGATAGTGTACCTACAGTGTTAGATAGTGTACCAACAGTGGTAGATAGTGTACCAAGAATGGGTAGTGTACCTACAGTGTTAGATAGTGTACCTACAGTGATAGATAGTGCACCAACAGTGTAAGATAGTGTACCTACAGTGTAAGATAGTGTACCTACAGTGATAGATAGTGTACTGACAGTGTTAAATATTGTACCCACAATGATAGATAGTGTACCTACAGTGTTAGATAGTGCACCTACAGTGTTAGATAGTGTACCTACAGTGTAAGATAGTGTACCTACAGTGTAAAATAGTGTACCTACAATGATAGAAAGTGTACCTTCAGTGATAGTGTACCTACAGTAATAGATAGTGTACCTTCAGTGATAGTGTACCTACAGTGATAGATAGTGTACCTACAGTGTTAGATAGTGCACCTACAGTGTAAGATAGTGTACCTACAGTGTTAGATAGTGTACCTACAGTGATAGATAGTGTACCTACAGTGATAGTGTACCTACAATGTAAGATAGTGTACCTACAGTGTTAGATAGTGTACCTACAGTGATAGATAGTGTACCCACAGTGATAGATAGTGCACCTACAGTGTTAGATAGTGTACCTACAGTGATAGATAGTGTACCTACAGTGATAGATAGTGTACTCACAGTGATAGATAATGTACTTACAGTGATAGATAGTGTACCTACAGTGGTAGATAGTGATAGTGTACCTACAGTGGTAGATAGTGTACCCACAGTGTTAGATAGTGTACCTACAGTGATAGATAGTGTACCCACAGTGATAGATAGTGTACTTAAAGTGATAGATAGTGTACTTACAGTGATAGATAGTGTACCTACAGTGGTAGATAGTGATAGTGTACCTACAGTGGTAGATAGTGTACCCACAGTGTTAGATAGTGTACCTACAGTGCTAGATAGTGTACCTACAGTGTTAGATAGTGTACCTACAGTGTTAGATAGTGTACCTACAGTGATAGAAGGTGTATCTACAATGATAGATAGTGTACCTACAGTGATAGATAGTGTACCCACAGTGATAGATAGCGCACCTACAGTGATAGATAGTGTACCCACAGTGATAGATAGTGTACCTACAGTGATAGATAGTGTACCTACAGTGATAGATATTGTACCTACAGTGATAGATAGTGTACCCACAGTGATAGATAGTGTACTTACAGTGATAGATATTGTACCTACAGTGATAGATAGTGTACCCACAGTGATAGATAGTGTACTTACAGTGATAGATAGTGTACCTACAGTGTAAAATAGTGTACCTACAATGATAGAAAGTGTACCTTCAGTGATAGTGTACCTACAGTGATAGATAGTGTACCTTCAGTGATAGTGTACCTACAGTGATAGATAGTGTACCTACAGTGTTAGATAGTGCACCTACAGTGTAAGATAGTGTACCTACAGTGTTAGATAGTGTACCTACAGTGATAGATAGTGTACCTACAGTGATAGTGTACCTACAGTGTTAGATAGTGTACCTACAGTGATAGATAGTGTACCCACAGTGATAGATAGTGCACCCACAGTGTTAGATAGTGTACCTACAGTGATAGATAGTGTACCTACAGTGATAGATAGTGTACTCACAGTGATAGATAGTGTACTTACAGTGATAGATAGTGTACCTACAGTGGTAGATAGTGTACCTACAGTGATAGATAGTGTACCTACAGTGATAGATAGTGTACCTACAGTGATAGATAGTGTACCCACAGTGATAGATAGTGTACTTACAGTGATAGATAGTGTACCCACAGTGTTAGTGTACCTACAGTGCTAGATAGTGTACCTACAGTGATAGATAGTGTACCCTCAGTGTTAAATATTGTACCCACAATGATAGATAGTGTACCAGTGGTGGTTATTAGTGTACCTACAATGGAAGGCAGTGTGCCATCACCTTGACACATAGAACCACTCCACAATGTACAATGTGTCTTATCATCCGACACGTAGAACCACTCCACATTGTACAATGTGTCTTATCATCTGACATGTAGAACCACTCCACATTGTACATTGTGTCCTATCATCTGACACGTAGAACCACTCCACTTTGTACAATGTGTCCTATCATCTGACACGTAGAACCACTCCACTTTGTACAATGTGTCCTATCATCTGACACGTAGAACCACTCCGCATTGTACAATGTGTCTTATCATCTGACTCGTAGAACCACTCCACATTGTACTCTTTCACTACACTCTAGCGTTTAACTGTTGCATGCTTCTGTGTCCCTTCTGTAGAACTGTATTTGGGGATCAATCAAAGACCTATCGGTAGCCATCATCTTTTACAATACCTTCAAGTTGTATTTCTTGGTTAAAAGATGTTTTATGAGGAAACCATTTTTTTGTATATTTGACTTTGATTGCAGTTTCCAAATGAAATTGTTTTCTGTTTGTAAAAACAAAATTTGTGAAATAATCTTTACTCATGTTATGATTGGACAGTTTGTGATGTAGAATATATAGAGGTAAGTTTGGATGTATATATACCACTGTTAGACTATTCTGATGTGTACTTATTCATACTTGTAAGAAAACTGATTTGTGAAACTTGAAAAACATAATTTTAACATATTTTTTTCTTTGCTGATAATTATTATTATTTCATTATTAAATTGTAATAAAGTTTAAGGGAGATCTTGAGAAAGTTGCTGTTGACACTTTCCACAAGGGAGGCAACTCAGCCATTTTTGTAGACCTGCTCGATAAATTTCTACTGCTTAACCTTTAATTCTTAGGCCCTCATACATCAAAATCGTTGCGTCGCTGTTGGTCAAGCTTTGACCTTCCAAAGACACCTATATTTGAGGAGAAGCCATCTTGTTTGCATAGTGCCTCCAATCCAAACACTCCAGTCATCAAGACTCAGGGTAAAAAAGCGTCCATGTGTCGAATAGGCACAACTGCCTCTTCTACTAAACCTAGGCCATCATGGCGCAGCCGGATCCCCACTCCTACTGCACTTTCTGCGCGCCAGGCTCAGACTCAAGCTAGCTCAAACAGGGGTAAAGTTGCAGTGGCAATGCATGAAGTACACTATAAATGGGAATGCCAGTGTTCTTTACACCCATCCAAATTTTAATATTTGGGGAATTCTAACAGCCAACACACTGTCTATGAATATTATATCCATGTCGCTTTGTGTTGGTATGTGTTTTCATAAGCTTTTCAACTAATGTACTAATTTGAATGTAAACTATGACAGAGTTTTAAGTTGTACAAAATTTACCTGTCCATATAATTTTCTTTATCTTGAGAGTCTTTTTTAGTCATAATTTCTCTTGTGCAGAATTTATCATACTCTACACTGTACCTATTTAATTTTGTTGACTTGAAAATTATTGAATAAACGATATCAGTTTAATTGTGCAAGGGGAATGCTGGATTTCTAAGACTGTTAACTGAGTATTTTGTTTTCAAACTTCAGAAGCTTTGAAAGCGCTGAGACTTTTGATCAGTCATTTCTTTTACTCAGTTTGTGCATTGCTGATGTTAACACATCATGTAACCAGGAGGAGAGGTAATCCTCTGGCTGTATGATTGTTAGCTGGAACCTTACCCTTTGGTTTGATTACCTGTAATCTCTTGCCTCTATATTGTAAATCCTGTGACTGAAGGTACCTCCCTTGTCTCCACAGTCTACAACCCGCTGGGTTTCCAGGGAGCTATCTTATGTTACTTTCATCCCTGATCATAACCTCTGGATTCCATAAAACATGTTCACAGTATTTATCATGTGTGTTCACAAAGGTATAAGTCTTATATCCTCGCCTACTTTAATTATAAAGATTTAACCCAGAGGTTAACCTCAGCTATGCAGACCTGTGGACTGTGGTAACCTCAACAGTACAGTCTTTAACATCTGATACATTAATATCGACCATGTAATCCTTACTTCTCTAACCTTAATTGCAGGGCCCCTAGTTTCTTTGATACGAAAACATTGATTGGCTGGCTGAAACAATATAACATTGAATGTATGGTTCTAACTTGTCATGTAAGCCAGAGGTACTGATCAAACTTTGGATTTTAGTTGCCATTTCTTTATGTTTTGCAGTCCATCAACAGCAGTGGTTTAGATTTTTATTCATTTATTTGTTTGCGTTTTGATTAAATTTGAACATTGGTTACAAAGTAACCAGTACCTGGTATATCAAAAAATGTTTGATCTAAAAGTAACGCGTTTCTCTGATATTTTATATATGTTTTGTTTTGCCATCTTTGCTTTCCTCAGTCTTCATTTGATTTCCATCTCTTCCTGCTTTGGAGCCTCATCATTTTGATATTGTCAGTATGTGTAGTACAAGTAGCCCTGGAGAAGTGTTAGTTTGGCATGGAATTTATAGGCATCTATGAGGCATGGGTTCATTGAGAACCTTTAATTTGTTTTCAGTTTTCGTATTTTTGCATTTTAATGTCTTAAAATGTACCTACCTTCTGTTTTAATTTTCTCCTTTGATTTTTGCGAAAGCATTTCATTTTGTGGGAATGTTTTTATGTATATAGACCAGTGGAACTGGCTGGACCAATGAAATGACAAGCTTTGGTGATGAAGACATGCTGTACAACTTATAATTTCGTCTTTATATTAGCATATATAGCAACTTGTATGTGACTTTAATCTGAAGTGACCACACTGTGATACCAACACCCTATATCATTTGTTTACTGGGCACTTCTATAAATAGATTAGTTGTATCACAGTGTCGTTACCAGACTCTTCCTCTCTGCTGCACCATGTCACATGACTACAGTCAACTTAAGGATGCTTCAGTTAACATCCATAATGTTTGTTTGTGTCTATTTTTGAAACCTCCAAAAAACCTTGATGCATGTTATGTGTAGAACAGAGAAGGTAAATAACCTGACACATTGAAAAAAAACCATTACATGTTATATGAGTGAGAGTAAGAAGAATCCGGTTTTGATATTGATAATGACTGGTGGGTAGATGTGGTGCGGTGTAAGAGTCTGGGTATGTATGGGTAGTCTGGTACACTAATACCTGTATACTCCAAACGTATATCACAGGTTACTACTGGTTAACAGACATGTATAGTGTGTCTACAATGTAGTTTAGAAATTTGATCCAGTTATCTATCACAGTTCTAGATTTTTAAGAATATTGAGGACAGTTTGTAATCTATGTAATCAGTGCATGTCACTGCAGTTTGACATGTTTTACACTTACATCACATGATAGAAGCATGATGGATGGCATCCATTATAGATTATGTACAGAGTTAGTACAGTTAATTAGGATTCAGACAAGTCCTTTATCCTGTCAGTTATAAATTATATGCATATATGAATTCCATGGATATAACCTGTTATCTGGTCTTTACAGCTACCATTTGGGACAGCCGATCATCAACAAGTGAGGACAGCAGCGATCAAAAGACACCCACTAATAAGTCCCCTAGTCGCAGGTCACGTCCCTCCACTCTAACTCTGGAACGGGAGAAAAAGCGACGAGAGGCTAGTGTGGAAGTGCCCATTAGGGGTGGAGAAAAGAAGGTGACACCTAGATCACAGTCTCAAAGCTCCCTCTATAGGCAAACAGAAAGCTCCAAAGCCAAGAAGTCAATGGGTTCCTCCAACAGTCTAGCACAGCAGGACAGACAGACACCCAAACATTCCTCCAATCTCACCAAAAGTACATCCATGACAAATTTGAGCGGTGGTGAACGTCTGTCACTGCCAAAGTCACGACCTCGTATGGAGGCCAAGAAACTCTCCTCACTTTACACTTCAACTCCAAACCTCTTACAGGCCTTAGACAAAAACTCAGACTGCGATGATATTCCATCTAAATTAAAAGTGCAATCAGACATAAGTTTATCAGATAGTGACCTTCTTGATGAGGATATTCCAAAGACAACTTCAAAGAAGGGTTCTCAAGCAAGGACATCCACTTCCAAGTCTCCGGCAGATGTGAAACGCAGCTCCATGGGTGGTGTTGTGTCTAAGAGTGTACGGAGCAGTAGTGCCACACGGGCTGGCAGGTTATCTCTGCCAGCCTCACCCGCAGTTAGTGCAGACAATAGAACTGTGAAAAAGTCTTCTGTGCTCAAAGAGGACAAAGATCTGATGCCCCCTCCCTCTAAAGGTGTGGTTTCCAAGGGTAAACAAGACACCTTCATGAGGAGGGCAGTTCAGTCTAATCGTAAAGGTGTGTCAGAACTTACCCTGGCTCAGGCTAAAGACATTTTGTTGGGGAAATCAGGAATTTTGGGATCAAACTCAAGATCCTCCACGAACACTTCCTCAACAGTAACAACCACATCATCATCCACTAAGTTGTCTCATTCGAAACCATCGGCATGTTCAACAAAGTCATCTACAAAACCGTCTACTAGTAAACAATCTGTACATTCGTCGACATTCCCAAAGTACTCGGTGGCTAACACTAGTTCTGTGTGTACAACCAGTGTTGCCATGACAGCCATCTCATCGTCTTCCATGACAAATTGTATTACCTCTAATTCCTTGTCTCCAAGGTCACTGCAAAAGGAAGCTAACCACCGACAGATAGCAACAGAGATAGAGTCAACTGCAGCTGAGATACGCAGCAAAAACATAATGGAAGCTGCCTTCCAGAATTTGTCTGTGCTAGACGCCAGTCCTAATGATTTACCTGAAAGGGACCTGCCCCAGGTGTCCTCTCTTTCAAAATCTCCAGTTGTGTCTGGTACCAATGTGATATCAACTCCTAAATGGAGAGACCTTTATTCTGAGGATGTGAATAAGGTAGTAACAGATGATTATGTGAACCAACCATCAGGAACACAGGAAGAAGAAGAGGAGAATGGTCTGGCACACTCCACCAGTATCAAGGAGAGGATAGCAATGTTGCAGTCTCACTCCTCTCCGCAGTCTAGTCCTCGATCCACCTCCACAGCCCATATCACACTTACCCCCAGTAAATCCCCAGGCTCCACCCCATGTGTCGCCAAATCTGGGTCTCCTGTCAGCTCAACACTCAGCCCACGCAGTTCCTCTGGTATTGGCTCAAGCCTTGACTCAGATGTTGCCTCCAAATTGTTTGCCTCGCCTGGCAGCAGCCTAAGTCCTCATAGTAACTATCACATAGCTTATGATATATCTGACTCTGATGAGGGGTCAGAAAAGTCACCACCTCAGGATACCACTGTACAGTCCTCTTCATTCAGTTCAGAGCTCGATTTTACTGGTAAAAGGTAAGTTAATTCAGTGCTCCTCAACATATTTTCATGTGTTTTGACAGATTTAGTCAGGAAAGAGTCTAACTATACATTTATCATACCTGTCTTCTACTAGGAGCTTTTATTTCAAATAAGTTTTCTCTACCAGAGCTTTAAATAAAGAGCAATACCTGAAAACAAAATAGAGAGGAAGTTTCTCCATATCTGATTTCCTTCTATCATAAACAGCAATCTAGGAACTGAAGCACTGTGCTCTGAAAAAGCTTACCTGGTAGTGACAAAGATTTTATCAAATTTGATGTTTACATTTGTTTAAAAAAATCTTCCAGGTTATCACTGAGTAAAGCACTAGAGGCAGTACATGGGGGTGAAGGTAGTAGTCGCGACTCTCCAGCATCAGTAACATCCAGTAACCAACCTGACTCTTCTACTCCCACCAATTTGACCTCTAACCTCCAGTCAGACTGGCCCACATCCAGTACCAGGTCAACACCTTCGTCTGTCATTTCCAACCGGTCAACTCTGAATGACTCGCCTAATGCCACCAATGGGTTCACACCCATCAGTCCCCGCAAACAAGGTTAGTCAGTTTACTAACATTATTCACCTCAAACTCGGTACAAAATGTAGCTTTATCTACAGGTGTTACAAACACGGTACAAAATGTAGCTTTATCTACAGGTGTTACAAACAGTACAAAATGTAGCTTTATCTACAGGTGTTACAAACATGTACAAAATGTAGATTTATCTATAGGTGTTACAAACACGGTACAAAATGTAGCTTTATCTACAGGTGTTACAAACGAGGTACAAAATGTAGCTTTATCTACAGGTGTTACAAACAAGGTACAAAATGTAGCTTTATCTACAGGTGTTACAAACGAGGTACAAAATGTAGCTTTATCTACAGGTGTTACAAATGAGGTACAAAATGTAGCTTTATCTACAGGTGTTACAAACGAGGTACAAAATGTAGCTTTATCTACAGGTGTTATTCACTTTCGCTTACACTGTCAATGGATTCAGCTTAATTTCAGTTCTTCATGCTTACCCTTGTTGGCTAGATAAATCAATATTTTGTCTACATGTAAAAAATTACCTCATAAATATTCACACGGAATTCCTTATATCTTGTTGTTTGATACATTTCCATTAAAAACAAGAGTTGTAGTGGTCTTGACGGTCACACGAGGTAAGCATTATTGAATATATAGGTTAAATGGTAAGTAGTTTGCAAGTGCCACAAAAAAGCTGTCATCCTGTGCTAATAATTCTACCCAAGTTCAAAATGTTTCCAATGGAAATTAAACAAATTATGATAAAAAATCTACTTTCCTATATAAAATATATTCTCGTGGGGAAATGTGAGACTTTGTGGTTCTGAAATTCTCAGTTTTTGGTCAAACACCTTAAGACTCTTCCATCCATGGGAAGTGTTTGTTTCTACCATATCTAGATGTTTAGAAGATTAAATTTTTGAAATTTTAGTCAATTTGACCACATTTTGGCCGAGCAGGGATGGGGACCATCTTATTCTTGATTTTAGTTCTTCTTTAGCCTGGTAAAGTTTCTGCAAAATGTTGAAAAAGTTAGAAGTTTATGGATGCATGAAGCTGCACAAAAGATGTTAGCAACAGGTCACCGTGAGATTTGAGAAAATTAAAACCTGTTACATTCATCCATTTTTTTTTGTATTTCCAGATTATCTTCAGATATGTTTGGAGGCAGTTAAAGAACTAAGACAGTCAGTGAATAAGGTTTCAGATCTGTATGATCAGGTAAGTTTACAGGGACACATGTAAATTTGTCTTTACTGATGAGTTTTTACCATGATACCTTAGTGAATAGTGATACAGCATCGTATATTTCCCAACAGACTTAATGATTAGGCTGAATTTGTTGCAATGAATTATGTCAGTTCTTTTTATCTTTATTGTTGTTAAATAAAAGATGAAATCTGAAGTTTTATTATTTTAATCTAGACATTTGTATTTTCTTGTCATTTAACACATATTAAAATGTTTCACTTGACAGGTCTATTCTAGTAGTGACAACAAGTCAAGTGAAGCTGCATCAATTCTAGTAGAAGCTGTCAAAGAAAACAGACAGACATTTTCTGATCTCTTGTCTCGAACTTGTGACCAAGAGGATTTTTCTAAGAGCAGCACAATGCCAGGGACTATTCCAAAGGAGGTGTTAGAACCAATGCTTTCTAGCTTTGGTGACCAACTGTTAGAGCGCTTTGAGAAGCTGGTCACACAAAAACTTCAGGCAGAGAAACAGTAAACTGTTGACCTATTTTGACCCATAAATTTTCATTATGATACAATGGATGAGTCAACAAATTTACTTTCTAGCAGAGTCTATAAACTCATTCACATGGCAGAGTCAACAAATTTACTTTCTAGCAGAGTCTATAAACTCATTCACATGGCAGAGTCAACAAATTTACTCACATTCTGGCTGAGTCAGTAAACTCTTTCACACTATGGCCTATAATTTGTAATTCCGAGAGTAAATTATGGAAAAACTGGTGACAGAAAACGATAGATTTTGTTCCCCCTTTCCTCTTGCCAAAATAATAAATATATTTTTGTTCTTTCCACGTGCTGAAATTCTTTGTTTTGATACATGTGATAATTTGGCCCCATTTAATAAGCTTAACAAAATGTGACGTGTTTGCAAATTTTGATCTAGTCAGTATTAAAAAACATTTTCTTTTTAGAAATAACAAAATTATGTGAAGAAAAGAAACGAGATGGTAAAAGACTTGTAACTAATTCTCAATAAGATTGACTTGAATTGATGTGATGTTTGATTTGAACAATCGGGCACTGATTGTTCGAAGCCTGACTGGGTTGTGCGTTATTCTGGTTGTGTTAACAGATATGGACAAGGATATTTTTGTCCATTAAGTGTGAATATATTGTTTTCTTCGAGTCTGTGAACCATTTCTCAGATAGATCATGTGGTTTGATCTTACAATGCTCAAGACTATTTCATTATAAAATAGTTCTTGGTTGACTGGGAGTAAGGGCTTGCCTAGCTTATAGTCATGTTTCATTGTAATTACTCTTACTTCACCCTGTCTATTTATTTGTACAGCCATATAAACATTTATTTTTGTATGTGTGTGTGAGATTCCATCAACATGGAATGAACAGGTTCGTATAAATGATCTCTACTGTGTAGTGAACTGTATAGATGGTGACAGTGTCACAATGGTGTTTGCAAGTCACCTACCTTAGTAAAGAAGGATGTGATGATTATCACCTCTATGGTGACCAGTGTGTTACCTGTCCTAGTGAAGAAGGATGTGATGATTGTCACCTCTATGGTGACCAGTGTGTTACCTGTCCTAGTGAAGAAGGATGTGATGATTGTCACCTCTATGGTGACCAGTGTGTTACCTGTCCTAGTGAAGAAGGATGTGATGATTGTCACCTCTATGGTGACCAGTGTGTTACCTGTCCTAGTGAAGAAGGATGTGATGATTGTCACCTCTATGGTGACCAGTGTGTTACCTGCCCTAGTGAGGAAGGATGTTATGATTGTAGCCTACATGACAAGTGTGTGTGTGTGCATGTGCGTGTGCGTTGCCGAAGTGAGCAAGGGTGTAATGACCTAGTCATTTGTGTTTCGTGTTTGCCAAAGCAATAGTGATGCATTGTTAGGTAACAAAATGTTGCTGATATAGTTTCCTGTTTAGAGAATACTAGCAGCAGTTCCATTCCACAGATTTCTATCCTGTAGCTTTTTTTGCTGTGATTTATCTCCATGTTGATTTGCATTTATGACTAACAAATTTCTAATGTATGTGTATGTTATAATGTTATTTCTGGTACTTATTTTCCTTATGATAGGAGTAAGGAATGTGATCGTTTCTACTGAGACTGAACACAACACAGGAGAAATACCTTGTACAGTAAACATATCATACCTCAGCAAGTCTTCCAAATGGCCTGCCATGTTGGCATTTGTATCCCTATTTTGTGATAAAACATTCTACTACCATGTCTGATTTAACTAGTGTACAGCCTTCTTATCATTTCTATACATAAGCATACTTCAGATTATTAAAAAATGGCATATGTTGTTATGATTGATTGAAAGTAACATGAAGATTGTTGTTCTATTTGTATGTTTTTAAATATTGTTTAGCAAATACATGTAGTTTCAAAGGATTTATTAACTACAGATATTTTAGAACACAACAAGTACATGTTATGATTAAAAAGCTAAAATTTGTGTTGTTAGTTCTTGTAAAAACTATTTCTTTTTTGATCACATGAGTTGATGTGTTTACGGTACCAAGGTTGTAAAAATGTTTTGTAAAATCTTTTGACTTGTTA
Source organism: Ylistrum balloti (assembly GCF_031769215.1). NCBI lineage: Eukaryota > Metazoa > Mollusca > Bivalvia > Pectinida > Pectinidae > Ylistrum > Ylistrum balloti. Next base: position 603,205 of record NW_026782627.1, on the reverse strand, counting down.
CTTATTGTGCAATATATCAAACTGTAAACTTGTGTTTCCACCACAATTTGAACAAATAAACAGTTGATACATTTTCACGTGATAGTGAAACATGTACAATTCCACACATGCCAAATCTTTTTACCCGACTGCCAATTATGTGAGGTTTTGCTTTCCCCCTATCAGCCAAAGTAAATGATTGTTAATGTGAAAATTGCTTCTCTCTAGAGTGAATGTGAGCAGTGAAAAAGTGTTGTTGATTGAATTTATGACATTTGTTTTCACATTATTATTGGTTGGTGTTACATTTAAGCAAAATTTCTTTACTTGTCTCAAAGAAAAGTTTTCTTTATTTATCAGACATTGAAGAACTAGGACAAACTGTTTTTGTGATCAAAATATTAGCACTACATTTCATTAGCTTAAAAAAAAACCAGTCACGATTTGTGTTAGATTTACCAAGAAAGGTTGTGTTGTCATTTTCTTTTGGTCTTCCAATACACTGTGATCAATACTTTTTGTTGGTGCAAGATGTTTTCATTGGTAAAGTGCTATCATATCACTTCTCTTTTATCACTAATTTTATCTCGTACATCAAAGTATTTTATAACAAATTTTAATAAATGGGACCATCGCCATTCAGGGTAGTCACGTATCCTGTACCAGCCTCGCTAGAGCTGCTATTAAGGCAAAGTCTCTGCGTTATCACCCCTACTACATATTGTACATACCACCAACAATCAGATTTTTGAGGGAAGGTGTGATTGTAAATGATTTGTTTACAGGAGAATCCTATTGGGAAACTGTGGAATTTAAATGAGAAGAAAACTATGGTTATACTTTATATATATACAACGTAATAACATAGCTATGCAAGACCTACCACAGTCTCATTCCATCGAGGTATGCAAATTTAGCTAGATGCATTTCCGTGTTTGTATTATTTGTAAATATATTGTGACTTTATGAAACAACAGTGTACAGAATAAACTTTTGTATAAGATTTCAATTCTGTTTCATGTTTTCTCTTTAATAGTAATGAACATTTTACACAAAGTGTAAACCTTGGTAAGGAAAACAAGAGATCACAGAGGGATCTTGGCTCCCATCATCATGTGATCTTTATTTTTTTTTATGACTGGGATCTTTCCCTTCTGTTTTTGCTCGTTATTATATGAAAGGGCCTGTTTCCAGTAATGTTAATTCTCCATAGGAGCCTGCCCCCGTATAATTTCTTATCTAGCTCAACTACTGTTTTTTTCTTTTCCGAAAAATAATTTTACACCTTTCCGACACCCAGATTTCATAATTTCAGTGAAAATGTATCTTTATAATGTTGTCAATTTCAGCATCAAAGACATAAGTTCGTTAATAAAAGAAGGTTATCTCGAAATTGTAATTAGCAACATAGTATAAATTTCTTTTGATAAATATTTCCAAAACATCTTGTTTATTCATAAAACATAAAAAAAAAAATATTCTCGGATGAAAATGCACTTGCAGAGACACAATTATGAAGAAAAATGCCATAAATTTGCAATTTTCTCCTGTTATATAGTTTTGGATGCAAATTTCCATCAGAAAGTCGGATAGAGCTTTACTTGTTTCATATGTGTACCAAAAATCAGCTAATTCCATGTGGTGGAACGTTCTCATATCGCCGCCTGAATGTGGTTGTAAATTGAAAGAAAAGGGGAAATGAGTAACAACCTTGTCTGAAACCCTATTATATAGCTTATTATATACAAACTTTTATATTGAATATCAGAGCGGATATTTTCATGACAGTTTTATGATGTGTAACGACTAAATAAATAGTATTGATATAAAGATTTACACTGAGGACACCCTGATACATGAATACTCTTCTATCTCAAGCTGTCCTTTTCTGAATTTTCTGATCGTGTGGCCTTGTACATTTATCCGTATCTTCTTGTCTTTGTCTATACGTTTACGAAATCATTCACTCGACGCTAGCTATTCTTGTCTCAATTTCCTTGTTTTATTGTCCCATCTCCAAAGCGTTGTGGCTCTGTCAGGGTTGGGACCCTGACTTGTCTCACTTTCTTTGTGCCTGCCGACCACGCCACATCGAATAGATAGATTATCCATATGAAATACTTTATTTTGTTCTAAGTAATCAATCAATTCTGCGCTTCTTGGAGGTATTGAATGTGATTTATTATATTGTCTTGTTATTTTGTGTAATTAGTTGTTCGTTATTTACCACACATTTTCGCATAATTGTACCAAACTACTAAGTATTAGCTGTTTACAGCAATCATCGGTGGCTTGCTATTTTGTTACTTTGTCGACGCTTCATAAACCAATCGTTATTGTTTCAAGATGGAGGGTAAATATGTTGGAGAAGAGTGTCAAGTATACTTCAAGAAACGTAGTGGCAATAAGAACAGAAGTGCACGCAATGTAAATAGTCCACAATATAAATGGCTCCTAGATACGCTGGTGCAACAAGGATTGATGTCAGCAAAGGAACAAGCATTTATTTGCCAGAAGTGCTACATGAAGTATCTTCGGAACAAAAATCAGCCTGAACCTGAACCCGAGCAGAACCAGGAAATAGAGGAAGAAGACGACTCTCCGTCCCATATCCCGCCGTTGCTGACCCTTCATGATCTTTTGAATGGATCATCTTCACACAAAAAATGCTGTCTCTGTCTTGTTACCTTTCCAAAAAATGGAACAAAATCACCAGTCTTACCAAAACGTGCAAGACATCACCTGATCTATTCACACAAACTGTGGTGTCCCACCTCATCCCGCGTCTGCTCCATTCACCTTATTGGTAACGACTTAGATCCGTCTACAGAGGTTGTCCTTGATGGTAGAGGTTCCTTGGAATCTCAGTTACCATCGAAATCGTCCGAAATCATTAATGACCTCCTAGAGGTGTCGCACGTCCTTTCACATAACCAGTCTGCGTTTACAATAAACTTTTCTTCTCTTGATGACTCAGCATGCATGGCCTGGACAGGTTGGTCCAAAGATCAGTTCCTCGAAATCCACTCGCACTGTTCCCCATATCTTTCATCTGGTATATATACCAAGACTACACACGATGCTCTATTACTGTTCTGGGTAAAACTGAAAACCGACATTTCCTGGAGTCAGTGTTCTTCTCTTTTTGGAATATCCAAGTCAAGTGTGTCCAAAAGTTTCCACTCCATAGTACAGGCATTAGACACATCGATAGTCCCACAATTTC